>NC_135552.1:15409693-15627193 GCF_964340395.1 Glandiceps talaboti
ACAATTGTTAGAGCTGTCTTGTAAAGCTTGCAAATTATTGTCTGAAAGTGTTTGTTAATAGCCTGAAAATTGGCTTTAAGAGTAAAAATCCTCCAGGGCTTCTAGGGGGAGACCTAGAACCCCCTCCCCCCATTCACACACACTCACACAAGAGGTGGACATACCCCAGTCTCAAAGCTCTTCCCTCTACAGCTTAATGTCAGATGCTATGAAACTTTATTCACTGGGGTCAGTGACTTTTTGTCGGCCCAATGGAAAAAAAAAAACACTGACACCCCCCCCCTCCCATCCCCCCAAGCTGGAGAAACTGACCGGTCTATCTGAATGTTTGAGCTCACCAATCAAGTTTCCGATTTGTATTTTCAGTGTGTCATCATACCGTGGCATAAAAACTGTCAATGATGTTTATTTAATTGAAAATCAAACATGTATGAAAGATGTAGTTTTCTAAATAAAATCTGTATACTCTCTGTATTACCCTGTGCGAAAACCAAACAGAATATTGTGGCAACAAAAGTAGGTGTTCAACATTGACGTAAAAAGAAATCCGGATATCTCAAAGAAGCAAAGAAAAAAAAGTTGCCAGAATAGGCGAAGGAGAAAAAAAATGACTCTCCACCAATCTTCCAAGCCCCCCCCCAGGATATCGAATGGTCTACCCCTTACCATGCAGCATTTATATAATAACACATGATAGCAAAGGAAATAGCGCGGATTATTGCCTGCCCAAGGGTTGGTGGTCTTCAGCACGGGAATCATTAATATTATGGTCATGACACCAGCCTGGGGTAGGCAATGTTATTTATTTTGATGGACAAATAGTCAATATAGGGTGAGCAATGTTGAGTTGAATGTTGTCGTTAGCAACATTTAGAGACTGCTAATGACCACCCTCGGGAACAGTTGCTCTTTCGTAGTAGGTGGCATCGCCTTGCATGATTATCATTTAGTCATATAACGTTTTTAGCCCTCGACGGACGAATTCCGGGGTGGGGGGCTACTGCGGGAACCTTGTGTCCATCCGTGTGTGCCCACCTGTATCTCAAACATGCATTGGACAATTTCAACCAAACATTCAATAATTTCCAGGTGCTATAGTCCGCATATGCACGTCATTTAAGCTTCATGACCTTCGCCGTAACTTAACTGGCGACCATCTTTGTCATAACAATTCACATTTTGCCCTGGTTAACACCACAATATTAATAGATAGAGACTTTATCCATGTGTCTACGCCCATGTTATCAGTAACAAGCGTTATATAATGATACATTGAACTTTGACTGTGACCTCCAAGGTCAAAAGGAGTTATGTGTCGCAACACATAATATTTTGCCCATTAAGTATAGTGACTTCATTTGAGTGTCTAAACCTATGTTCCATAATGAGTTTTCTGATGTCTATCTTCAAGGTCAAATTAATCACAATGCCTGTGCACACTGTTGAGATGCATAGTCAAATTTCAAACACAACTTGGCACAAATCTCATAAATAGTAATCAACATATATACAGCACCTTGTCTCATGACCTTGGTGATAACGATCAAATGGCCACCATGTTTATTGTAAAAATTCACGTTTTCTGCATTATCAATAGCAGCTTAATATATCGAGGTCTGATTTAAGTGTCTGCAACCATGTTATCTATAATGAGCGTTCTAATGATACATTGACCTTTGAGCTTGACTTCTGCCTTCAAGATCAAATAGCCAAAAATCATCATGCATAACTCTGAAGTAAATGGGTCCATTTCAACCAAACCTGGGATAAAATGTCAGATAAGAGTAGTCGTCCGTATAATGATGCATATCGCTTGGATTCATGGCCTTGCATTGGCTATGGTGACCCCATACTTGTCATACAGACTATGCATTACTATAAAGTTTAAAAGTGGGGAACTTTGTATCTTCGACGACCACGTGTTTGGAATGTTACATGCCCCTACTGTAGCTTAGCCATTCAAGTTGATACAAATAGAACGACTAAAGGTATGTCTCACCTAGCTATTGATACACATAGAACGACTAAAGGTATGTCTCGCCTAGCCATTGATACAAATAGAACGACTAAAGGTATGTCTCACCTAGCTATTGATACAAGTAGAATGACTAAAGGTATGTCTCACCGAGCTATTTACATAAATAGAACGACTGAATGTGAATGTATGTCTCACCTAGCCATTGATACAAATAGAACAATAACCAAAGATATATCTCACCTAGCCACTGAAAGTCGAAGTTTCTATTGCAATCAGTGCCAATACATGACGATCCACTGTTCGTTGATCTTGTTTTTCGCCATAATCGATTCTACAAAAGTTCGAAGAAAACAACAAACTCTAGAACATTTAAGCTGTTGAAACAATAAACACAGTACTAGATATTTAGCGAAAGCAAAACTGAAGCTGTAAGTCCACACGTTCCTTTGGACATAAGTACTAGTGTTATTAATTAACACTGCAAGTGATATCTGTCACATCATTGAGAGCATCAGTCGATAACTATCTACAGTTAGGAATAAAAAAAAAATGTTTGGTTCCGGTTACCCGACCCCATTTAGTCTTTCACGCCGATCCATATTTTTTTTTACGTATTCGAGAAAACAAATAATAAAATTGCGAGTCTCACAAGAAATAGTGGATACGGAAACTGATATCAACTTAAAAAGACAATATAAGACTGTTCTTCCAATCTGCAATGGCTGTACACATCTGAAGGGAAAATACCAATAGCATAGAGACCATATGGAAAACAACAGAAAACATAACTACCTGAACTAGATATATACTCACACATGGGGGAAAAAATTATATATATATAATAAAAAAACCTACCTACCCAACTTATTCTAAAATTGAGCGTAATTGGAACCACGCAATCTTTTTGATTAGGCCTTTATGTAATGTAAAATTTCACGATACTCACAACGTCCCATGAATATGCATATCCGTCAGGGTTCATGACGGGTAGGATGTAGATATTATTTTCGTCTAAAAATTTGGTGACGTCAGGATCTACACCGTATTCTTGCAACAACTATAAGTAAGATTTGAGTGAGAGAAAGAATGTTTGTGAAGATATCACCACATCATTTTTACCTCCCGTAAGCATGGTAAGAGGAGGTCTTGAAATGGCGATGTCTGTCTGTCTGTCTGTCTGTCTGTGTATGTGTGTGTATGTGCGTGACTGTGTTTCTGTCTGTCTGTGTCATCATTTTCTTTAAAACGGCTGGCTCAATTATAATGAAATATGCCTCAAATCTTTCATGTGCTAATGGCAAGAACTGATTAGATTTTGGTAAACATCCAATGAACATTACTTAGTTATTTGCATAATTAATGGTTTTGAGTAATTAGGCTATATCTTTGGAACGCATACTTCATATGCAATGTAATCTGGTTCATACGTTAACCATAACAAAGCGCATATGTCCTATAAGGTTTGTTGATTTAGCTTAAAGCTTTTATGAATAATCTACATAATTGATGACTTTCGGTAATTCGGCTTTATCTTAAGAATGCAAGCTTCAAATTTCAAAGAATTTGGTGCATATACCAACCATAACAATGTGCACAAGTTTGTCGACATAGCTTTTACTTTTAATGAGTAATTTATCATTGGTATTTTATGAATTTGTATTTTTGATTGCCTGATCAAAAATATAGCACACTGTTACAGTTAGCGCACGTTTAACTAGATGCTACTATCATCAATGTAAGAGGTCAATGTCCATACCATCTCTGTGATGAGCATAGCTGCATGGATACCAGCCCATTCTCTTGCATGACTGCCGGCACTGATCCACACTGCATTCGGGTCCCTCGATAGTGACTGTAGCTGTGATTATAAAGAACAATATTTTACATACACACGCTCGCACGCACGTACACAGACACACATAGACAGACAGACAGACAGACAGACAGACAGACAGACAGACAGACAGACAGAATCACCTATACACAGACATTCACTCACCGACTCACTCACTCACTCACTCACTCACTCACTCACTCACTTACTTACTCACTCAATCAGTCAGTCAGTCAGTCAGTCAATCATTAATTCATTCACTCACTCACTCACTCACTCACTCACTCATATTCAAGATAAAATCCTTAAGTTTATCGTTTAACTGACTGATGAAGTCATGCACTCTATACTTATTTATTTATTATTTTGTTTTTTGTATATTTGTGAACTGAGTTGTAACTCTTCTCTTTGAGGAGGAATAAAGAAACAACAACAACAACAACAACAACAACAACAACAACTCACTCACTCACTCAGGCGTCCCACTCACTCAGGAGTCACACTCACTCACTCACCCCCCACCACCTCCCACACCCCCACACACATGTACACACATATACATACGCACACGCACGCACGCACGCACGCACGCTCACTCGATAGTGTTGACTTACCTGCAAGCCTCTCATTTCCCGCCCTTCATACGATGTCCCAACTACGAAGTCGATTGCTAAAGCTGGGTATGCGAGAGCAATTTCTTTAACCCAGGCATCGATCTAAACGGCAATTGGGGAAACAAATTCTTAATTCAGAACAATTCAATGATATTTACATGTATACCCACGACGCTACATAATTGACAATTTGATCATTCCAAATACGAATTCTATCCTGCACGTTTTCATATTCAAGTAAAGTCTAACTACTGTTTAGTTTTAGGCATTTACAGCATCCTCACTTGATTATGTAAAAATCACACTAGTTGAGAAGTAAGGGAACAGTCATTAATTATGCGGGGGGGGGGGGGGTAGTCAGGTTGATGATTAGGTTGGTATCATAAGTTGCAAATCGGTTTTTGGGAGAGGGATGCAATTTTAGAGAATGGAATTGCGGGATTGTCACATTTTATTTTTACTCATTAAATGTAATATCTAATTTTACATTATTTTGTGATTTTGGTATCACACCATTACCACAAATATCACATAACACAGCTGCCTAATCCCTCCACTGCCACCATTGTCATGTAATATGACAGTGTATCTAATAACATACTACTCAAGTCACTGTTGACAACCATGCAGTGAATCAAAGTTAGTTGTGGTGTGGTGTGGTGTGGTGTGGTGTGGTGTGGTGTGGTGTGTGTGGTGTGGTGTGGTGTGGTGTGGTGTAGGGAAAGGAGTGGGTCTCAAAGTTAGGAGAGAACAGTGTGATAAGGTGGTAATGTGTTGGAGTGGGATAATGACCTCATTCCTGACACGGTAGTCACCCATCTAATTTTTGAGCGTTCCGGCTTTCCGCTGTGCCATTTACATCCAAACACACGAATTGATTAATGCAGTGCCTTCATACAAATTCATGGTGGTGGAATTTGTGGGAAACAACCAATACCTTGAAAATAATCGATGTGGTGCCGGGCAGTGATGGGATCGAATCCTTGATATAGATTATGGGACCTTATTCCTTTTTTCCACATGTTACAGCATTTTAAGCCAGTAATTTTGAAATATTCCCACACGGGAAAGATCATATTTAGAGGACGCAAATTGAGGGGTGCCACGTTTTAGAAATCGGAGGAGGTCACATTTTATTTAACAGACCGTGCCATCAACCACCACCACCACCCCCACCCCCACCCCACCTCCACCCTCTGTATTTACTGAAGGCTCCTTAATGTCGTACTATTAAAACTATCAAGCTGAAATGCTGGTATACATTTCGCACTGGTCACCAGTCACTACATTCGCATCGGTAATTTCACTAAAAAAAGACAAAATTATAGTGTCTAGTACCTCTTCACCAGTGTAATATCTTGTGAAATCGTAGTCCGCTAAGGTGGTTAGTTCTTTTTTATTAACATACTTCGCGGCATCAGCATCAATAAGGTTTTGTACATCCTGGATATTGACTTTATATCCAATATTGTTCTCGGCAAGGAACTGTTCAACAAAGGGAAGCTTCTCTGGGGACACCATTACATGTTCCGGAAAACGCCAAAAGTCAATCTGAAACAAACAAACAAATAATGCAAATTTAGTCATTTTTGTTTTCATTTGAATTTTGCCCAAAAAGCAGTCAGATATACCTACAGAAACGAAGGCATTTCAAAGTATTTTTTACAGCACAGTTGAAGGAAAATACACCGTAATCGCTAGGTCTAGTTCCTGACGATCGTATTCCAGTTTTACACTACGATATCTTCACACACTTTACGTCTAGTCAATTAATGTCGTTACTCTCGCACAGAATTCTGTCCTCTCCCTACATCGTTCATATAAATATGATGACATTGTTGTATCCCCAAATGATTTTAGTTCAAGCAGACTGGAGGTGGAGTCCGGTTTGACATATCATGTCAGTCCAGCTTTACCAATGAATATTAATGAGTGATGACGACAGCCTGTCAGTTTGTGATAGATTACTACCGACATGCGCCATTTGTGCTTCGCCCACCATGGAGTTGAACCACATTTAACGCCTTGAGTAACGGCATTGACTAGACGTAATGTGTGAAGAAAACATAGTGTAATATCGGAATACGGTCGTCAGGAACTAGACTACGTCATCACCCGCAATCTAATATAGCTTATCAAATTGATTAGGTCTGCTTACCTCGCTGTGACTTTTCAGAGTCGCCATAATTTCAGTTTCTTCTTTAGTTGTGATATCGACATCGAGAACTTGGTATCTGAACACGGAATAGAGGAGAGAGAGAGAGAGAGAGAGAGAGAGAGAGAGAGAGAGAGAGAGAGAGAGAGAGAGAGAGAGAGAGAGAGAGAGAGAGAGAGAGAGAGAGAGAGAGAGAGAGAGGGGGGGGGCGGACGGACGGACGGACGAACGGACGAACAAACGAACAGACAGACAGACAGACAGACAGACAGACAGACAGACAGACAGACAGACAGGGGGAAATAGGGAGAGGGTGACAGACAGAGACACAGAGAGACAGAGACAGACAGACAGACAGAGGGACAGGGAGAGAGGAAAATAAAATTGGAGAAATTACATTTCAGAAGTGTACAACCTAATGTTGCATCAGAACATACTTTCCTTCAAATTACAATCAATCAATAACCATAATTAAGCTACTCATTGCTGAATAAAAGACTTACCCGTCATAGCGAACATAGTGGCCATATGCTGTGCCTAGGAGCAGCAGTATATATAGAAGACGACACATATTGACGACCTGCAGTACCGCTGTCTTCAAAGTAAAGTCACACAGCTGCATACTCATCACTATAAATGGTTTTTGTCGGTTATCTGATATTATACGAAACGTCCAATTGAAAACACAATACAGTGAAACACGTGCCCATAAATACACAAACACAAACACAAACATCAATCACTCGTCGTTTATGGGATACTGTACTAACACTGGTGTAACCCTGGAAGGAAAACCTACACGTGGCAGCGACAGCACAGTCTATGAAGTTTAAATAATGAGATTTAATATAGAGATATACATTTATTTAACTGATTATCACTTTGTTATCTAAAAGTACAGATAATAATATCCGGCAGTGTTGATGATTTATATTATACATCTGTCATTTAATAAAATGAAGTTAACCTAAAAATAGTTTTCAATTCAATTGATTTTTTTAAAATGTAGTTATCTTTCTGGGTCATTTATAAGTTCACAATATGTGCAACTAGGGGCTCTCCCACGTTTATATTCATTTAGGAAAATCGTCATTAACATTTCAGTAATTAAAGTAATTATACTTATACACAAACAAAGTTATTGTCTTCGAACAGATAATATGGATTATATACCCTGGTGGTTCGACGTCAAGACAACCATGCCTACATCATTGGTTCTGTGGTGCTTGAAATATGGATCAATACCATCCAAAGTGCCATTTTTCCCGATTTTTCATAAATGAAGCTTGAGGAGGTCCAACATTTTCGCCATTTAACCGCAAGATACTCATAACCTAAGGGTCTAACTACTCATAGTAACAAGGCTCCTTATGTCACTCGTATTTACTTTGGGTGGACGAAGAAAAAAATCTGAATATAATATGTAATTGTTGATGACACGAACTCTGACAGTCACCAATGGTGTTAATTATCACGACACAAGCTGAGTTAATAAGCTACTTGATGACTCGAATGAAAATGATTGTGAACAGAAAAACGTCATTAAATCACACAAGTATAAATCAGATATGTTAATGTCGATGTATGCCTTCGATGTCACTGGAATCGCATACTAGCCGTTTCCTGGCCATTTTAGTACACGTACTATCAATTACGTCATTGGATGATTTATTTATATGTATTATACCTAAATACTAGGTTAGAGTCAATAGCAAGTGATGGTTAAATGTGCTTCTGTAAGGCGAAAAAAAAATAACTGTGTGTCTCCAATAACATGGCCTCAGGAAATAGGGTAGGTAGGTCGGGATTTTAGTCTAGTCTAGTCTACTCTAGTCTAGTTTTATTAGTTTAGTATAGTTAATCTTTACGTTT
Organism: Glandiceps talaboti; assembly: GCF_964340395.1. Lineage (NCBI taxonomy): Eukaryota > Metazoa > Hemichordata > Enteropneusta > Spengelidae > Glandiceps > Glandiceps talaboti. The sequence continues at coordinate 15,418,147 of NC_135552.1, forward strand.
TTAATTGTGTCGGTTTTTTGAAAAATATGATTTCGACCCAAACAAACGAAATGTCGCTCAGAATACTCTTTCTGTGATAGTTTGATGAAATATGAACACATGACTGGGGAAAGAAAAAGAGACGTGTATGAAGGTCAAAAAGACGAAGAACATCTTATTGTTTTAAACGTTTTACAAAAGTTTAGGGTCGGCGGCTTAAACTAGGGTCGGCCGGGTTAGGGTGATCCTATTTTTTTCTGTTTCTCATTACCCGCCGACCGACCCAAATTTTCAGCTCCGACATCAAAATTTAAAAAAAATTATTTTCGCCCGCCCTTAATATTTAGTGGAACAGCGCCCTCTCTGGCAAGATAAAAAAGTGTCTGGACTGTCGACGTCATCTACAGTCATGGCGGTGACGACGTCGACGACACTTGTTCACGAACGAAGCATTTCTTTCATGACGCGGAAGTTATTCAAGTAAGGGGTGACTGAGAACATGCGTACAGAAGCTTGGAAATGGCTTGTTATCAGGAATCCAATAAAAAGATGATAGAGAGGAGGAAAAGGAGAGGCAAAGAAATATGAAGATGGTTTATTTATATATATTTTTTTTGCCTTTTTTTTAAAATCGACCGACCAACCATAGTTTCCGTGAAAAAGTAATAAGATATTTTTTTTTTTAAAGGGTCACCCTTCTCGGAAACACACATTTGTTTTTGCCTAATTTGAATGCAAGTGCCTTTTAATCTGGAGGACAGGTTACGTCCCGAACTCGTATAAACTCAGCATATCCCCCTTTAAACTTAGAGTACAGTCGCTAGTCGACGCATGCACAATATTACGTATCACTAAATGTGCATATGTACGTACCGGTAGATGTATACATACGTGATTCGAACACTTCGTACTATACATAACACAGTATTGTTTACAGCGCAGATGTTTCACAGAGCTAATATGGTCAGAAATAGTCAAAATGTGTGTTTTGAATCGCAATGGGATTTATTATAGTTATGTAGCTGTTTTTGACTTACACAAACAATAAATACATATGTATGTATCTAGCAGACCACATCTGTTTTGTTTCATAAAGATGGTCGCAGGGGAATTGTAGACGTGTGTCTATTAAATTCCCTTATCACGTGTCATTATATGCTAATGAGCAGACATTCACGTGATACAAGCACTTCGATTGGTTATTAGATAAAATGTGTACGTGTTTCTGTAACTTTTCTGTAACCTGCTTTACGTGACCTCTGTACCTCCTGAGAGTTATTTTTATTAGATTCTAACATTCACTACATAATACTGAGTGGAGAGTTTCATGATAATATATGTCCATGCATTTATGTTTAGTAGGTGCTATACTGGTCTGAGTATTACATTTAGATCGTATGTACTTTCGTCAACTGACTTACGTGGGCATCCATTGCAAGAACATTTGACAGTGTGGAAGTTGGGCTATTTGGAGAAAATTTCGTTAGTGTTTGTACAGTACATATAATTTGTTCTTTTCTACCAAAAAACCAGGGACGTGTCGTTCAATGGATACGGCTTTCAGCTAACTATACATGTCACAGTATTTGACATGATTTTGGCCTTTTCATCAATTTCTGATGGAAGTGTATACAGTGCATAGCAATGGTTTCCGATTTGTTTTGACAGCGCTAGAAAAACAGAATGTAAACCCCCACCCTAACCCCATCCCCACCCACACCCCCACACAACAAACTACGATTGTTCAAAGTGGCATGCTAAGATCATTTGCTTTGCATGTTGAACTCATTTTGCTTTTCAAAGTTTACAAATCAGTATATTGCCAAGGGTGAAAATCGTGACAACTGTTATTGAGTCTGCATATAGTATTTTGTCAACAGTCAACATTTTCGTGTCTTCCAAACTGTCGTTGTTACGTATATACGTCATTCTTCGGATTTGATAATGTTACGAACCGAACATTTAGAGATGCCAAATAGCGCACAATTAAATACTTTCCCCACAACTTCCATTCGAAACAACAAACGGTCAAATATAGGACACTACACAGCATTACACTTAACAATTATCTTATTTAATTCAGTTGTAATGAAACAAAATATACTATAATAAGTCTTGAAAGTGTATTCCAGGATTTACAAACTCGACTGTCGAATAACACAACTTTTAGTCTTACGGGTGGTGCACACAAACCTTCGCAGAATACAGAGCCGAGGACGACGAGTTCGTTGAGTGTTGAAGGTGGCTAGCTACGTTGTTCAAACTTCTACTCACGGTTCCTCCATTGTACCGAACTGTATTAACTGTATTGCAGACGCTTTTGAAAAGTTTTAAAACCAGAATGCATTTCACAAACATGTAGCCTAGCAAATTAGCGATAGTGAATGTGAGCATTTTGAATCACCTTTAAGTGAAGACGGGCCTCATTTGACGAAACCACTAAGAAAAATTCTGGAACGAGCCGTGGCGTGGACTGCCTCAACTCCCACCAACTGTAGAACAGCCTACGTGGCACTGTATTCTTCGCTAGGTAAAGACTATGTTTATTGTATACGTACTACAGGTTGTAGTCTGACAGTCAGTGAATACACCTGGTCATTAAAGGTAATGCATAACAAATAAGACAGGTGGTTTAAGAACAAACCAATAAATACTCTTTATCGTCACAATAACCGTAATTGCGTCATTATATTACGTCATGAATAAGTATGTATAGCGTGCGTTAGGAGCCTTTAAAGGTCACGTGGTTTTAATTTTTCTCGTGATGTTACTGCCAGGCCTGGTGTCCACATGTTGGACACTGAGATAGACTGATAAATTATTATCGGTAAGTGTCACTTCAATAATTTCAAAATCAGTATGGCATGCAACTCATCAAATATTCATATGAAAAACTAAATTTACTGTTCAAACGATCTATCTAAGATTCACTTTTGATAAACTTTCCCGAAACGCTCTGTGAAATGTTGAAATCAGTTTAATATACAAATTGGAGCATATGTCAAATACTACGCTGGAACATGAACGGTGAAGTCCATACTGCTGCTGACGTACGGACAACACCTTTGATGTTCTAAAGGTTGTAGTTTGACAAGTGATCACCGTTCTTGTGAAAAAGATCCTGATACTGAGCATGCGCTGTCAGTTACCCTGGTAACAAAGAGGATGTTCGCTACTTGCTGCCCTGTATTCACTTCAAATACATATCAAGTTCTCTTCACGTAATGCGGCTTTTAGGTTACTGAACCTACTATCTAATAGACAAGGAAATCTTATACGTTGTCAACACTCCGAATTACGGAACCAACCCTTTACTTGGAAAAGTGTTTTTTCCAAAAGAATAATTACCGACTTCGAACAGAAAAACGTAATAAGTGTGCCACCCCGTGTCTGCAACTCGTGAATGTCATCGATGCGGTTTTCATCTGTGCGAGTACTGAGTCGTCAAACTGTGTATACTATTCGGGACGGTAATTGTACCAGGGGCGATTCAAAGTTGACTGTTGAATCATTTGTCGCAGGCTAAGAATACAAGTGGGTGCAATAGTAAGTATTTTCCATTTCAATATCTGGTAGTTATTTACAGCTTTACAACTGCTGCTACCACTAATTCTAATTCTACAGTACACACTGAAATTACTTCAGAATCTTAGCTCAAAGCTTAGCCAATTCGTTGATGTACAGCTTCATCATGATGAATCAGAAGTGAAAACCATAAAGTATAAAGGCCTGATGGCCGCTTTTTGCGGATAGTTACGACTTAGGTGGCTTATACTGCCTCGCCATGTAAAGAATTTTCTGCTACATAAATTTCTAAGTAGCATGCTTACTTACTTTGCAGTCGTACATCACATGTTCTGTGCTAGTGCAATGCTTCCTGACTGGAAATATCTGATTGTATTTTCAATATTTCATATTTAGTATGGTGTCATATTTGCTCTTCAAAAGCTCAGACCACTAACAATAGTGGTCTAAGTCAAAACATATTAAGCCATCATTAGTAACCGACAGATCATTAGCACCGATCGTCTTGAGACCAACGATTCAGATATGAACTATTCGAAAAAAATGATTTCTTGCCATTATGTATCCTTACGGTATCATTTTACTTGTTTTGCTATGGAAACAACGTCTAATGCTTTCACAATTTCCAGCGCAAATTAAATTGCCATGGAAACAACATCCAATACAAATCTTTCAACACCTTATTATGTATCAAAGGCCTTTCATTTCCAGTTGTAATTTAATAATTATGTTTTCTTCTTTTTGCAGATCTAGATAAATTGGAATACACTCAGTACTAACTCTCGTCAAACGTAGTACTTGCCTGGTGGCATACATATATGATTTTAAGAATTCGCTAAAATTCTGATGAGACGGGCATACAGATGTTTTTTATCATTCGTCAAGTATTTGACAAGTGAAGAATCCTCATCAAACGTGTTCATTAGTTTCACTGTAACATCTGGCATCAAAGAGAAGGTTGCCTGTGACGTCAACTAGGACTATGCACACAAGGTGTGTAGATATCAAGTTCATTGAAGTGATTGGGCCGCAATCACGACGCATAGAATCGCTTTATACTGAACTTGTCCGGCGTTGTGTCATCACATTGGAGTACGGCAACTTGAAAGTCAAGTGAATACTTCTTGATTAGTGAATTATAAAATTAAGGCTTAAATCGAATATTCGCTTCTTAATTTTTTTGTCGTATCATCGAATTCACGTCAGTGGGTAGGTGCGAGCGCTTAAGTCTGATCGATTTCCTGGCCACTCAAATACTTCGATTCCATGGCTATATTGCAATCTATGCGTTCAACTTCCCTCTTACATAGACTCTGAATATTGTGGAATATTGCATTGATTATTGATATATTACCATTGCATCAAGAATGAAATTGTATGTAGTGAAGAAGTATACACATTCAATGTTAAAAATTCTTTATTCATTTGCTGGGTAAACGACGAGTATTGCAGATTTTGAAGACGATAAACTTATTTTCTTATAATTCGTCTAGGAGACTTTAATTTCATAACATAATAGTTGTATTTGGAGACAGATTTGTGTTGCCATGGAAGTGACATCAACAGACACCCATCTTTTAGACGGATCACAGGAGAACGATGATTTCGAAAACAACGCACGCTCCCTTGCGTACACATTGTCCGTATCCATTCTTTTGGTTCTCATCATACTTGCTACTATTGTAGGCAATGTTCTAGTCATTGTCACAATCCTAGCAACGATGACCCTACGTACCAACGTCAGTTACTGGTTGTTGTTATCATTGGCTTTGAGTGATCTACTCGTCGCCGTTCTAGTGATGCCATTCGGATTAAAACAACAAGTGGGGGACAATTTGACTTCTGGTGAAACTCTGTGCGATATATGGATTTGGCTGGACGTCACGTGTTGCACTGCTTCTATTTTGAACGTTGCTTGCATTGCTGTCGACCGTTACTACTCAATTACACAGAACACGTCATATCTCGCCAACCGTAAGATATGCAATGTTGCCATGATAATCATCATTTGGTTAATCTCCATGCTTGTCTCCACCCCTCCCTTCCTAGGGTGGAGGGATCGGCGTGACCATGACAACCCAGAGGAGTGCCTTATAAGTCAAGATATTGCCTACACGATCTTCTCAACCATGAGTGCCTTTTACATTCCATTCATTGTGATAGTAACTTTCCATTACAAAATCTACAAAGCGGCTAAGATAACACTTCGGAGAAAATCTAAGAGACAGTCACGAGTTCAACCATACAATCCCAAAAAACAACAGCAAAGAACTCTTACGTCATTGAAGAAGGGAGCAGGCAACACTTCATCTCAGCCCCCTATACCTGTACGGGGTATTGAACTTGATGCCATCGCCTTATACAACCCGAAACTAAGAACACAGGACTCCGAGACAACCGTACCATCAGCCATTGAACGTCGAACTGTGCTGACTCTCGGCTTCCTCATCAGCGTGTTCATAATTTGTTGGTTGCCTTTCTTCGTTCAAGCTACTTTACTGCCTTTTTGTACAGTTTGTGCCGAGAACATTCCCCGGGATTTGAGTAGTTTTATTTTGTGGTTAGGTTATTGCAACTCACTTTGTAATCCCATGGCGTATACGTATTGTAATAAGGATTATCGGACAGCATTCTACCAAGTGTTCTGCAAAGCTAACGGCAATGACGTCACTGCACTCGCTGCAGGAAACCCTTAATAGACAGCTAGTAGCACTGTCCAGCCCTTTCACTCAGCCTTTTCACTTTCACAAAAAATAACCTCAGGTTTCATCCTTGGTTTCCTTTTTTTGGCACATTTCAATTTTTTTATCAGAAATAGTCATTTGTGTATAAGTATGTCATGGATTCGGTTACATCTTAGTAATTTATGCATTACGTTTACAAAGTTTTCCATGAAATTAACGTCATGGTTGGAAGTAAAGTTATCTATGCGTGAAATATATTAGATCTACATAACGTTATGTTTTCTTTGTTTTACTCATATAGTACCATTGCATCATAACGACTCCAACTGCAAGCCTTCAGAGTGTTACGGAGGGAGGGGTACTCACATAAGTTAAGGGTATATACATATGTATCGCGGTTTTGACCCCCCCCCCCCCCTGATCCATATAGACTTTTAACTCTTGATTTTTTAAGCATAATGTAAACGTTTGAGCACCTTCTTCGATATGTATTGGACAACGTAACTAGTTTGACCGAGAATTTTGACTCCTATTTCCTGACTGAATGTAGACATTTGGCCCCTAGTTTGTGGCCGATGAAAAGTAGAATTCTGACCCGGCCCCTAGTAAGTTTTTTAAATTTTCGTAGAGTGTGTACTTGTTGTAATGTGAATCCGCCACTCATTGCCCAACCAAGTACATGTATATCCCCTAGGAAATGTTTCAACGCAGTGTTCTCGATAAGGGACTTCGAATTCCATTCTCAGCAAGAAGCTAGAGCATAATTTTCCGCTGACGTACGATTAATGAAACTGCATTTTTTGGACAATGTCGTATAGAGGACTGTATATACGCATCGACAATGAATGACCTCAGCCGTCAACGCTAAATGGGAACCAAGATGTTTTAGATGTTTCCTTGATAATCAACTGTTTACTTTTTATACACTTTTAGAAAATAATTTTGTCATTACCCATAAATCACGATACAAGAAGTAATGTGACATTTGATTCCGTAAAACAAGTTGTATCACACATTTTCCGACCACAATTGGCCAAAAGAAGTCATTACTAAAGTCTAACCGCTGAGGGCGTGTGTTACCGTCTAGATAAGTACATACATGACATATGACGTTCTTCACACAATCTGTGAAACACACGACAGGTTTTTTTTAAATGGTGCTTTTCAATATTTCAAGCCGGTAAATCATAACCATTTTATAATATAAGTTTTCATTGTCCAAATGCGGATCTCCCGACCGACGCACGAGGGCGTGCTACACATGCCTCTTTTCTCGCACTGAGAGAAAGAAGAACTAGCTGAAATGAGGAACTATTTCTTGTCCAGTCAATATAATTTATGTCAAATCAATTTTTCATGTCTTGTACACATTTTGTACTTTTGAAAAAATCTAAGCCGTAGAGTCTCTGACCTATCAGGAGGTTTGACTTTTTACCGGGTTCACTCGTTGCAGTAAAATGACCTTTTCTCCTGGCTCTTTCAACAATATAGATATATTCAATAAATATGAACTGTGTTTGCCTGAGTGCAAGCTGTGTGAGTGCTTATCTTTAGCTCGCTCAAAGAAGCGAGAAACGCGCGTACACACACCTGCTGATGCCTATACTGTACATATATTATAAAAATACATCAACAAGAAATACAATAAACTGTACCGATTGTCATAGACTGAACAGTATGTACGTGATTTCTGCGTTGGATGAGAAGAGCGCCTACAACGGCTAGCTAATCTTTCGGTCGAGTTTGAGGAAAGGAGCTAGAAGAGCGCCAATCGCGGCCGATCTTCAGTCTAGGATTTACATGAACATTAAAATACGTCACACCATCTGAGACATAGTGTGTATCATTAGAACTGCATTCTACCTATAAGCAGACTCGGAGATAAAGTGGCAATCCGGTCAGCGCATGTGTTGTTAGTCCAACATCATCACTGAACAAGGCGATCGATCGATCGGCGCGCAGAAATAATGTTCCACGCGTTCTTCACCATGATACATATCGTGTTCCATGTGTCATGTGCGTTCCTTTAACGACCGAAAGAGTGCGCTTTTCACAGCACGAGATTCGAAGAACACAAAACCGTCATTCGTTTACTTGCCTTCGTCGTATTCACAGAGGGCAGCAACTTACTCCGTCAGAAAATCGTTTCGCGGAGAGAAAAAAAGGTAAGTTTAATAAACACACTGGAAATATTAGTAATGAATCAATTTTACTGAGATTATCATGACTCACAAATGTAAATAACGAGTTTAGACTAAATTACCCTATAGTTATTTTTTCTCTTTTGTTCAGGCATGATTTTTTAAAATTCAAATTGATTTTCTCAATTGCAAGAATACCATATTGAAATGTAACAGTTGTAGTAATACATCTCTTACAAACTTATTACTACGAGTACTAATATTTAACTTCAAAGACGCAAGGGACATTATAGTCATATCACAAATCTTTAGGGGTATGCTTAGCGCAGTCGGGTCGTAATGCATCGGAATACGCAGAGTAAGTTCAATGACAGTGCGATGACTTCAAGTCACATAATTAAATCATTAGAACGAACAGTGAAAGTTGCAAATATAGAGAAATTATTTTTGATACATAGTTATAGATTTGGAAAGATCAAGAAATATATGTAAGTGGTCACGATATGCAATCAATTCTATGTTACCATGGAGATGTTGTACAAAAGATTAGTGTCTAACGTTTAAATTCTTCAAAACGTCTAACTTGTATTGTATACATCACTGCAAGTTTGAATATTTTGAGGTTTTATCGTCATCATTAAAAAACACATAGGAGTAAAAAAGTGGACTCGATGTGAAGCTGTTTTCTAAAATTTCTGAATATTTGTGAAATCTAGGTATTGCAAATAATAAGGTCTAATGTCATATGCAAATCGGAAAAACGAAAAAGAGATAATCTATTGATAATTTGTTTTGAGTATATTCAGTCTGATATTCATGATATTGTCAATCGTGTTTTGAAGTCTTCTCGAGGAAATGTCTCCGATCGAATGTAACGCGTGTTTCATTCCGAACGTTCTGTGTGTTCTGTCAATGATTTTGGAATATCGGTCGTTTGATTATTCCTATTCTCACGATCATACGATGCAGCGCTTTCCAGACAATGGTTTAGTATGTAGTACAAACAATAACATGCTTGGATGAAAATAAATAATAGACATGCACAGGAAAACCACTGCAAGAGAAAACATATAGTTGCGTGCCCAGCAGTACCCGTACACAGGGAGCCTACAGCTACACTATTCGATGCTAAGCGTGGGTTGACACTACTCCCCTGATGCATGAAGCTGATTTGAACACAAATTATACATTCTTAGGGGTGTTTTCGAGTTATTGAAGTTTGATTTTGTTAATGTGAGTGTGTTATCTACTCTAGTTAGGTTTGAGGCTCAGGCCACTCTCCCAACCTGCCCCCTACCTTTACATCGTCTCAAACTACGGTCATTTTTACGTCAACAGTACATCACGCACACTGACTTATTTTGCGTTAAAAACGTTGTTTCAGTGGGAAAAAATGTTTACTCTGATTTGGCAAGATTGATAATCTCATTGCTAGCACAAGTCCCGATAGAAATATTTCGATATTTCCTTATTTTGGCATGCTTCGAGAGATAACACCCCCCTTGCGCGCGCGCACACACACACACACACACACACACACACACACACACACACACACACACACACACACACACAAACACATACATACATACATACATACATACATACATACATACATACATACATACATACATACACACACACATACATACATACATACATACATACATACATACATACATACATACACAGACAGACAGACAGACAGACAGACAGACAGACAGACAGACAGACAGACAGACTGTTGCTTACTAAACTGCACACCACGAGTAGGGCAGAATGCGAATGTTGGTGTATGATAATGTATACAATTTCGCCCAACAGGTGGACATGACCAAGAGCAAGCCATAACATTTCTCATCACACAACACACTGTATTCAATTATATCGTGTACTTTTTTTATATTAACTTTTATGCAAGCTTGAATCAAGTACAATTTTCATTTTCCTGAGATGTAATGTAAGATAGTATATGACCACTCGTTTTCAACAAGATGAAGGCATCGCCTATATATCAAACCATGTTATCTTTAATCAACAGATGGAATTGCTACCATTGAAAAAATGGCTAGTGCTACTCTTGATAGTGGTAGTGATTATTGCTTCGTTTGAGGTAGAAGCACAGAGAGGCAATGCAAAGAGAGCCCTTGCAGCTGCGAGGAAAAACCGCAAACCTACTAAGTCTCGAGAAACTAGGCAACCTACAGATGATAATTGTCCTCCCGGGTGTTCCTGCCCTTCAACTCGTTTTCTGAGGTGCAAGTCGGCTGCTCTATCGAACCCAATACCGGATAATTTCAGGATGTTGTAAGTGATCTGTAGCAAAAATGTTTAACTATGTCATATACAATATATATTCATAATATTATTATATTCGTTTGTTCGTTAAAGTGTACAGTTTACACAAACACCAATTTTGTTATTATTTCTTTCTAACTTACGACCTGGGCCTAGAGTTGCTAAAAGGTACTAACGTTACTATAATGATGTACGTGTATATGTATTAGAATATAAATGAGTAGTTAATTCATTAATTAATTAAGTCTCTCTCACTCTCTCTCTCTCTCTCTCTCTCTCTCTCTCTCTCTCTCTCTCTCTCTCTCTCTCTCTCTCTCAGGAATGTTGAAGACCTTTCTCTTTCAAGCTTGCAAAAAATTGCGACTTTAAGTCCATCCATCATTCATCTTATGTAAGTAGCTAATTATGATTATAATACTAGTGTTTTGTTCTTTTTGCTTCTCTTTCGGGGGCTTACAGCTGAGTATATCAACACGAAACAATCAGTCTAGGATTTATACATGAACAATCGCGATCATCCCATTCCCCTAAAATATGAAACATGTATGTACGTATTTGATCTTGATATTCTTAACATGGGATGCGAAGGTGATGCGAAGGTTTAATTTCTTGAGGCTGGACTTCTTTGAATCTATGCAGATCAATCTCGTTCATTACGTAATATATAAAAAAGAGAGTAAACTTTGTTTTATGCAGAATTACTGACTCAACCAGTGCCGGACTACCCTACCTACCGTCAGACATATTTACGAAAATGTCTGCTTTGAGAGTACTGTAAGTATTTCAGTTTTCCAATACGTCGCATCATACACAGCGTGTACGCACATGTCAGTGTTCATATATATATTTAAAGTATCGTGGATTTAAAAAAAAAAAAGTGCAAGACGTGTGTGCATACTGGTACTACCATTCACTTTGGAACCGGAAACTTGTCCATTGACAGTCCATGACGAAAACAATGCGATGTCGATTTGATACTTATCTATCAACTGTGCTAAATGAAGTAGTAATATGTCGCGAACGAAGATAGTCAAGTATCAAGGCACTAACCTACATCCACGAATAAATGCCATGTTTCTCAGTTCATGAAATACAAATAAATATAGTCTCAATGAAGATCGACGAACCCTTATAACGGTTAAACCTGTGATTCACACCAACAGGAAAATCAAGACTTTGGCCACCAGAATTTTGCCAGCTAACCTATCTGGAGTGCTTAGGGCCAGTCCTAAAATCGGCAGTTTGTAAGTGTTTAGTAATTTATGAAATGTTTCATACATGATTCCCGTCTGTATGCTATACGTCGTTCTGTCTGCTTAAAGGGGAGGCAACTCCAGAAAATAAAGGTATTTTCATAACATTTGAGTCCAAGAAAAGTGAAATTGAAACTTGTCACTTCTATTGGAGTGATCGAATGTTGTCTCATGGGACTTTTACAATACATTTTCATTAATATTTATCTGTAATAAATAAACACTTCAGAGTCATTAATGTTTTCTGTTCATCTAATACATATGTACATATGCTAAGTCTCATGTGGCAACATTGGACCACACTCCTAGAACAAGAGGTGAAAAAGAGTTTCACTTTGGTACGGTGTTTCTTGGTATATCGCGCGAAATTCATTTAATGCGAAATCTTGAAATGACTCTCCGACCAGTGTTGCAGTTAATGCCGTTTTAAAGTCCCTGATGCATCATAAAATACGTGATATCATAAACTACGAGATGATAAATTTCATTCCACCCCCCAAAAATTCTATTCCAGGAGGATCTTCGGCAACCGAATGGAATGCAACTGCGATTTGTTGAAAGCTATGAAGGAAACGAAGACCAGGTTCCTTGACAAGGATATCGAACCAGTCCAAGGTTGTATGCAGAATGGATATGCCCAGGATACATATTCGTACGCTACATTCAAAGACATTTGTTGTAAGTATAATAATCTGTCTGTCTACACACATGTGATAATGTGATAACGTTGATGTTTGAATTCATTCGACATTTAACAAATTCCAATAAAAAAGGGGCACATGTTGTGAACTGTTCACTTCAGCATCTGGGATCTTGAAAAATATCTGCGTTTCTTTCTTCTTTTTGGGATGATGCATCGTCGTAAACCACATCCTCTTTTACGGCACCGTCCAGGGCCGGACGCACCGAGAGGCACATCGTCGTAAACCACGTACACCCTCTTTGTATGGCACCTTCCAAGACGCACTCGTTATTTCGCAGTGACGTGGAAGAAATAACAGCTCTAGTTGGCGAGAATGAAATAATGTTGCATATACGTTGAACCAGACTTGTTGAGATAAAATGATTTAGATAGCTGACGTTTGAGGGATTAACCTTTCTATGAGTATAAAACTACTGAAAGTGTTCTAAACCTATGATGTTAGTTATGAGTATAGAATGGAATAAAGAAAAAAAAACATGAATCATGACGAGATGTCTTATTGGAATTCAGATTAACAGATGTATAGATAAATTGGAAACAATTTGGTTTTGGTCTTTGTATTTGTATTCTCTCTTTCAATTTAGTAACACATAATATAAATCGTCACAAATTTTCATGAACTTCTTTTAATATTTCAGTTGGGTTAGAGACACCTGTGCAACAAGTTGAACAAGCTGTTTCAGAAATTGAAGAATCGCCAGCTGTAATCCAACCCGCTAAACCTGCTCAAGAAATTGTTCCTGTTGCCCCTGCTGCACCTGAAGAACCAGCTGCTCCCGAACAACCCATTCCCGTACCACCTAAGATAATCGAAGAAACTGTAGTGCCTATTGCTCCACAAAAACCAATGATAGAAGCCGAGCCCGTCGCACCTGTTGCACCAAAGAAACCTAAACCCGTTTTGGAAGAACCTACCGAACTTGAACCCGCCGCACCTGTTGCACCAAAGGAACCCGAACCCATTTTGGAAGAACCTGCCGAAATTGAACCTGTTGCGCCTCATGTTGCACCAAAGGAACCCGAACCCATTTTGGAAGAACCTGCCGAACTTGAACCTGTTGCGCCTCCTGTTGCACCAAAGGAACCCAAACCCATTTTGGAAGGACCTGCCGAACTTGAACCTGTTGCGCCTCCTGTTGCACCAAAGCCAATTGACGAAATCAAACCAGTCTTCTTTGAAGAGCCCAAACCAGCTCCTCCCCAACCTGAAGAACCAATCGCCCCAAAACTGCCTGTCGAAAGTATCTCTATGGTCGAAGAGCAGTCAGAAAGTGGTCAAGTGGAAGAAGCCTTGCCTGTGATTGAAGAACAGCCTGTGCCAGTTCTTGGAGCATCAGGTACCAAGGGTCTGATGGAAGGTAAGTTGAACGACACGGCTGGCAAGTTTGCTACTCGTGACAAATTCAACCGGAATGTTTCGGGTATCCATGGACGAGGATTGGGTATTTATTTTGGATCATATCGAAAACAACGGAAAAGATAACTACTTCAGCTAGACACTCATCGTCATGAAAAAATATAATAACATAAAAGTAGAAAATCTACCTACCCCACCTATTCTAAAATTGAACGTAAGCAGAACCATACAATTGTTTTAGGCCTAAATACCCATACCTCATCTATCTGTAAGGCCACTAGCACTTTTAATGACAAGGTGTACGTCAAATTTGTACTCTACGAGAAATGAATTCGAAGCAAACTTGTGCTAAGTCTCATACTCAAATCAGAGGATATTTGGTATCTAGACGATGATGTGTATTGTGATGTGTAAACCTTGGTATATCCGATTGACTAATACACCTTTTTCTTATAACGTGTGTATGTGATGTAAACCTTAGTATTCAATTGACTAATACACCTGTGTGTTTTTTCTTATTGACTTTATAGTGTTGAACAATCTGCAGACAGTCGCTGAGGGAAAGGTTGCTATCAGTCTTGACATTAACGATCCTTACGAACTAGGACTTCTACTGCGTTATCTTAGAAAGCGTTCTGGTCTTCTCCGTAACATTGGCAACAGTGACGTCAAACAACAAGTTTTGAATGCTCTGGATGACGACAATAAGGATGAATAGATGTGTACGTCATGTCATCAATGTCCCTTGTCAAAATCTACTCATGCAACACTACCGTTTTCATTTTGTACTGTCATTTCAAAAACTCAACAGCAAAAGAAAAAAATTTCAAAAAATAAAATGTGAGTAAAATGAAAAGAAATTAAGTGTGTGTTTGATTTCTAGATGCTGGGATATAATGGGTGACGGTTTGATTGTGTTAAAGCTCCACTAGCTGCAACAGCCAACTAAACATATTTTTGAAAATATTTTGTTATATACAATAACTTACCCGTTAATATCATACACCTTGAACAGTATTGAATAACCTATGAGTGAACGTATTTTTTTGGAACTGTATACATTATAAATCAAAGCAAATAGATTTTTGGGTCCATACCCAAAAATCAGCGCCCTCAACGGCGATCACGATTTAAACCTGATGGGTAAGATAGATCATTGCTTAACATCTACAATGTCTCATTATTGGTATTTTAACAATTTTCAGAGAACAGATTGAATAAATCTGATCGAAAAATGATACTAGCTAGTGTTACAAACTATAACGGTTTAAACATGGCGACACATTCAACACCAAGCGTTTGCTCAAGATTTAAACTTGTCACTACACCACCTGTGGACAATATTGACCACTAATTAACAGATACAATGTCTTTTTGTAAGTAACGGACAACTTTGTTAGTTACATGCATGTGAGTATATATTTGGTTACGTGATGAAAAACCCCAGTTTTGGCTAGTGCGGCTTTAAAAGAAATAAAAGGGGAAAAGAATCAACCAAATTTTCAAGTGCATCACCTCCAGTGACGTCATCCCATAGGATCTAAATCTCTCCCGTTCACCTTCCCTCGTTACACAATGTACAAAGTTGGCTTATTAATATGTCCAATCTTTGATATGATCCAGAAACTCTCAATGATTCATAAAGATATATAACAACTCCGACACAAACCGTACATAGAGTGTCCCACTAACTTTTTGTAGCTTACCAAATTTCCAATAGACCTGTTGCCAGTTCCAAGATGCATTGCGCGTCTCTCCAAACAATGTCATGTATCGTGTACGCGATGAGAGAGTGTGCGGTTTGCACGCGGTACTGGGCCGGGGGGGGGGGGGTATGGTTCTAAGCTCCTACACAGCGGTACTAAGTTAAAGAGTTGACCTCCACGACTTTCGGATCGGTCCAGCTGTTCCAAGTTTATACCGATGCGTAGGAGATTCGGGGATGGTTGTCACCTGACCGTACTCTAGTGCTCACCCGTAATACCCCTCTCTCTGCCCACGTCATTGCTGGCGTTTAGCCTTAGTTCTATAAATCACTCATAATCAAAGAGGTCAACATGTCTTTCCATCATTTCCTGATGCAAATGTTATTTCAAACGTAATAAAGACAAAATAAGACTAAACGGAAGACAAAACAAGACTAAATGTAACAACAGAAGCGATGTCCTCTCGCGCAATGCATCTTTGAACCGGAAAATCGACTATTCCTGATTGATGAAAACACAAAAAACAACGTAGAATTCAATATTACAATATTTTCATAGAAATTATTCGCTCTAAAAATGATATCGTACGAGTCAACTTGTCCATGATTTGAAATGTTGTTAAGTGTCGTACGATCGTGTCCAATATATGTAATTCTGTCTGGAAATAAAGTCTTTTTTCATCTTCTTTTCGTCGCTTTCGAGTTATTTGACCAAACTACAATTTTAGTTTAGTACGTATATCACGGAACTTTGTGTACACATCTAGTTCTGTTCCAATGGTAACTTTAATGGAAAATGGAAACCAATAAAAAAAGATCGAAGTTGTGGCTGAAATTGTTCATTTATTTCATTTTATTTTATTGATCTTTCCATTAAATTAAAAATCCTACACAATTCGCCACTCAAGATTTTTTTTTTACATTGTATTTAAGTAATACACAACTTAATCTGGTCCAGGAATGTTTGTACCACGGGTACAGTAGAATCCTTTCAAAACGTGTTCAATTCTGACGTGTTTTCGATTTGTTCCTTCTAATGGTTCACGATGACCATAAGCTGAAGATGACAAAACTGGTACGGCTTTACTTTGCTCCTGTAATTATAAATAAAATAATTGGCAAGTCTTAGAACTCAATTGCTTTGGAGGCTTGGCATGGGCATATCACTGTTTCCGCGGTATGATAGTGGGCCAAAGTGAACAATTCGTGGATTTACATGTAAATCACATTCCACCATTGGTGGCGCTCTACTATGTAATTCATTGTAAAGAGCGCCACCGACGTTTGAAGTGTGAAATAGTATTGTGTGTGAGTTTGTACTCATACCCTATGGGTTCCCTGACTTAGGAGTGAATATTAAAGGATACCAAAAAGTATGCAATAGGCTAAACTTTTGAATATCAAAATAAAAAAATGTAAATCACTAAGGTGAAGATTTTATGAGGGTTGGTTTAACTACAGTTTTGAGTTTTTTGGGGGAAAACTACAGGTAGTCCATTGAACCACAAATGTAGTTTTGGCATACATCAAGAGCGTATAGCACGTACATGTGCAATGTTTGTTTGTTTGTTTTTTTTACCTCTGATAAGACGTTGAGTCCTATGGTATGTTCTCTGTCATCGCGGTGGAGCTTGCTTTGGTATTCGTGTTTGACGTGGAACAGTCTATCATAGGTTGATACAGTGTTACTCTGTCACAAAATAACAAATAAAAGGTGACAAGCTTTAGCCTTTAGTTACATTCGCACAAAATTATACAAGTATCAGTTACAAGAAAATCATTTAGTCAGTTTTCTCGGAAAACATGAACCCCCTATATGTTTGGGATAACTTTTGGACCCCTGTGTCAGTAGAGGACCAAGTGTCATCTTTATAAAAGCGATTTCTGTTCATCATCAATAAAGCCTGCTGCAGTCAGTGGACCAGTGGATACAGCGAAGTGACGATCGCGATATATATATATATATAGTGCTTTGCGTGGATCTCTTCAGCGGTTGGATGGATATAAAAAGCTGCAACCGGTACCGGAATGATAAAAGGCTCAAAACAAAACAAAAATACTAGTAAATTAGCGCCACAAATTACTGCAGCTGGAATATGGATAGATACGCGGGGCAGATATTTCCAAACTTTAAGAGGTATATATCAGAGAATCTAAGCTAATTCTTTCCGAACAAGTAGCGGTGTCCATCAACGATACCGTTCTGAAAATTACAATGCATCCAGAAAATATATATATTCTCTAATTCCCTTTTTACGTGAATTGGTGAAATTTGATCTGTTTTTAGGATATGTTTACCAAAATATATGTAGAATATATGTGATTTTAAAATGACACTTACTGGTTTGTTATTATTGAAGTAGGTAATCGTACTTTCGAGTTGTTCTGCTGATGGGTCTTGGTCTTTGATACCAGGCCAGTGTGTCGAACCGTCACCTTTTATGGCCAGATGTCTACCGCGAATACGAGCTATTCTCTGTGGGATCAAAACAGATAGAAATTGAGGAAAAGAAATGAGTGGAACTCGAAAGTGTCGTCAGTATTGTTTATTTGCATTATCTCTGTTGGAACGATGATGACTCACTGGATCATAATCTGGATGCCAACGTGGTTTCTAACTAAATTTTGAGTGGAGGTGTAAATCGTAACGATACTGGTATAGGAACTAGAACTATGGGATCATGACTTACACCAACTATTTCTCGCCATAGCAAGTGTATTTCTTCTGGGGATGGGTTCTTGAGACCGTAGTTTGACATTCGCAATCCCTCTCCTGGATATTCAGCCATTGTTGATAGATTTGTGAAGTAACTAGTGATGCAAAAATGGAAGCAATAAAAATACGAAGTGCACAACCCATAGGTTCGGTTGACCAAAACGATGTTACTACGAGGCGTTCTTTTTTTGGAACACAAGGAATAAACGCGCATAAATACGTAATACGGTATATACAATTTTGGATAAAACTATTTCTGTAACATGGTATAAAATCGATCAATAATTTTGTTCTACTTGTTTAAATAGAAAGTGCTGATGATAAACTACGGAAAGAAAGACGCGAATGAATGCGTAACAACTTTTCCTGAAAAGTTTACGACCTTTCCCACAATGCTTTGCGAAACACATGTATCAATATGGCGGACAACGGAGAACAGCTGAGCAAAAGGTACAGTAGAAAAAAAGATAAGTCCTTGTGGATCCAATAATTGTTTTATTCGGAATTTGTTGTTTTTTAGTACGTATGATCAAAAAAGATACATATAGTTTGATGATCTTCTGTGTACGGTCAAAATGCAGTAAGGAAGTGAAGCTCCGGTTGCCTGGCACGTGTCACCGGTACGGTGTACACATGTACTGTAATGTCAGACAGCATCGCGAATCGGTGTATAATATTTCTAGCAATATGGGAGATTCATTCCGAGCGAAAGAGCGGGGTGAAGGGAGGAGCACTATCGACTTGTCAGCAAATTATCCCTGATGCACTCACATGTACGAAACAGATTTTGTCGTAACATGATGACTGGACGCTCAAGTATGTGTTTTGTCTTTTGAGCTCAAACTAGTCCAGCTTGCAGACGGAGTAATCGCACAAGCTCAATAAACGAACGAACGTTAAGGTCAAAACCCCCTCCCCCAAAACGAACATTCACAAGTGCGACATCAAACTTTTATATATGTTGAAAACTGAAGTGGTCACACCACTACGATCGATGTAAATGTAAGGAGCATGATTGTAAACACATTAAAATACTACCAGAAACCATGGCGATATTAGTCGGAGCATGGAAGTATTAGCTTATACTTCCATGGTCGGAGAGACCCTAATAGTAATACATTCATGCAGAAACTCGGCACCAATATATCTCAAATTAGAAGTAAATTGTTATCGACTTATCAACATCTCCGTAGTAAATACAAAAACTGTTGTCATTGGAGGAGTGGAAGTTTTCTGTCGAAATTTGGTTAGAAGTGAGAAAATGAAGTTCAGTAATGACATTGATGCCAGACCCCCCTCCCACACCCCTAAACAAACAAAGTTCACATATTCAGCTTGTGTGACATTGTGCGATCATCCCAAACATGCTGACTGGATACTCAAATATGTGTATTGAGCTCATACTAGTTCAGCTTGCAGACAAAGTATTTAAGGCAAGACTTGATTCTTTGATTCTGACAATGTACCTTTCCCAGTCCACCTGTTATATTATACATGTCTGATCATCTGATGGTCGCAACAGCATGAAACGTTGTGTAACGGCTCCTGTGTATCTTACAGATGAATCATCGAGGGATCGCCGAACGACTGTGCGTATCATACACATTTTATGTTCTCCAAGACCGATTTAGTTAGATAAGAAACAGGCTTCCCACGACCACTCATTACAAATATAAACAACACCACATTTCTGCCGACAAGCAGGCACTGTATGTGCACACACATATCACCACAGGGAACCATGCTAACCGACTGTCATATACTAGGATAAATGGAAGTACATGTATACACAATAAAAGAGACCCACTTCCACTCATCGATGAATATACGATGCATTCGTGCTCATACTATCGATTGCGTTGACCCGTCCCGTTTGAGGGAACTAAACACATCGTGATAACTGTGGTCTTCACAACATTATTTTGCATAAATTTCACCAGTGGGATCTGTAAGTGGGGTTTCATAGATATCGGCACTGCGGGAAATCAAAACCCTTCTCTGTGCCATAACAAAGCGTCATTGATACTGTTTCAACTTCCATGTTTGACTGTCGCACTACACGACAGTGATGAACACGTTAGCGGCTTTCACAGTCATTCATCATGTTCATGTTTCAATATCACTTGAAAACATCTACAAATCTGTTTGGAATTACTAAACTATTGCTGAATAATTATTTCAGGCGATCAAACTTTTTGGTTTTCACGTTAAACAGAAGTTCCTGAAATCAAAAGACTTTTTACGGTTTGTTTTGTCGTCCCGACTATAGTACATGACTGTATAAGCTTAAATGATGATACTTAGGACGCACACGTTAACCAATTTCTTCCGACTTGGATGATACACGTGAACCGACTGCCAAAGCGAGGGGTTACATAGTCTATCAGCTAGCCCTCGGATGATCTTCCGATAAAATACGACACACAGCCGAACAACGCTATCGAGGATGGAACAGCCCTCACATGCGAACTTCGCTCGCTTATAGTTATAGCATCGAAAGAAAGTCCCAACGTCTAGCAGCAAGACTAGGGGTTACACTGTTCATGTAATATTACAGACATTGTTTGTTTTCTTGTACCTGTAACTCTAGCTTTGAGGATTACCTTATGCCACATTCTAGACGGGTAGGCTGTTTAGACACAATGAGGTCCAACGTACGCAAATATAAACAACAACACTGCACTCTATACTTCGTACGTAACGGCATGTGTCCTTGTCAACGAAAATTACCAAAGGTGCCATGGTACAAGCCGATCGTTCAATCATAGTGGCAACACTTATAGGACATTCACGATAATTGAGTTGAATAGACTATGGAGAGGGCATCGCTAAAATGCTCCTAAGGTTCTAAGTTAGGCCACGTTTGGATATAAAGTGAAACAAATACAAATGTAAATACGGAAATTACCGATGATGAGATGTCACGTTTGACGTGACCTCTAAACTTTGACTAAATTGTCGTAGATAGCGTGGTATTGCGAACGTTTTTTCAGTACTAACAACAAGTTGATCTTTCGACTGATGTTGATTCAATCCATCTATTAATGTGAAAACCAGAAAGTTCGATCGCCTGAAACATGTGAAATAATTATTCAGCCGTAGTTTAGTAATTCCAAACAGATTTGTAGATGTTTTCATGTGATAGTTGAAACATGCATGACTGTGAAAGCCGCTATTGAAATGTGTTCATCACTGTCGTGGTGCGACAGTCAAAATCAACTGTGTATAAATTATGGAAACGTGCGAATAAAACGAAAACGAAGAAATTACGTTTCTTGTGCGTCAGTTTTAAAATGACACGGCCCCTAAGTTTGATGTTGCGGCATACTGTCAAGCATGAAGCAACACGTTAATTGTACGTAACAGATACTCACTACATGCAGGACACACATCAAGTTCAGTTACAGTCACTAATACCAAGCTAATAGGTACTACGTAGGCTAAAACCATCGATGGTTCAGCAAGAATTATGAGACACTCCCGACAGTTTAAAACTAAGACCAAAACCAGAACTTCAAAATCAACATGTACAATGTACAAATCCAGAACAGTCTTTTGTAACACAGACTCTTCATCTGTCAAAGTTGGCGGAGGAAATACATGGTAGTTGAAACAGTATCAATGACGCTTTGTTATGGTACAGAGAAGTGTTTTGTTTTCCTGAAGTGCCGATATCTTTGAAACCCTACCTACAGATCCCACTGGTGAAATTTACATAAAATAATGTTGTGAAGACCACAGTTATCACAATGTACCTAGTTCCTAGTTCTAGTATTATTGAAAATTATATGAATTTACGTCTTTCAATGTGAGAGTCAGTGTGCTGTAAGCATGGAGGTCACTTGCAACTTTGAATCAATACACTTGCATGTGTCAAAATCTAATCCTGCAATGTGATGACTTTCAATAGCTTGTTTGTGCCGAGGACGATGAGTGTGTCTGTGTATCAGTAGGGGCCGGATGATGTTGTTTATATTTGTATTGAGTGGTCTGTGGGAAGCCTGTTTCTTATCTATCTAAATCGTTCTTAGGGAACATAAAATGTGTATGATAGGCACAGTCGTTCGACGATCCCTCGATGATTTAGCTGTACTTGATACTGTGTCATTTACACCACTCTACATACATATGTATTGAGCACTGGTTACTCCAGCATAGACATTTTACATATACTGAGCTTATTTTGTGTGTGTGTGTGTGTGTGTGTGTGTGTGTGTGTGTGTGTGTGTGTGTGTGTGTGTGTGTGTGTGCATATAACAGTAACACTTAAATTATTCAACCCCCCCCCCCCCCCCCCCCCATTTAAAAGATAGTAGGTGTAGTGGGTTGAGGGCTAAAGAGAACATCTACTGTGATTTTTTTGACAGATGATAATTGTAAAGCAATGACTACAGACACCAAGCAAAAGAAAAACCTGCCCACAGAAGAATTCAAATTCAGATTCTAATTGACATGCTTGCAGTTGCCAACAGAGCACTGTCATGGCGGGGACGAAATCTGACATCCAGCCAATTATTGGCTGCAATGTTTGGTCAGAGCAGGGCCACTTTCGGCATCTCACTTTGTCACCTTTACTCAGATAACAAGTCAAGCAGAAGGTCAGTGGTCAGCCAGACTTGAATGCTTGTAGAGTGAGTGGGTGGATAGGTGGGTTAGTTAGTCCACAAAAATGAAATACGGGAATTGGTGTTTTTTCATTGTGTGGTGTCAGTCATTTGTTTGCTGTGTGTAGTCAGTGATCTTGCTATGGGTTGCAGTGTTTTGGCTAAGGTTTCAGTTTAGAAATGTGTTAAAAATTTTAATTTATGTATGCACATATGTACAAACATATGTACACACAAACACACAAACACATACATACATACATACATACATACATACATACATACATACATACATACATACATACATACATACATACATACATACATACATACATACATACATACATTGTACACAAGTGACACACACACTGTAACATAATTGGTAAAACAAATCTTTATGGTTCTAGGTTATGTTAAACTGTACTACTTATCAAGACTCTATATCAAAGGAATCTGTCTTACTTTTTGTATTTGAAGGGTCCTTGTATTTGGATCGATACTTAGAATTGTTTACATATTTCTAAATCTGTGTAACAAAATGCTTCGTACATAAAATACTCTATGAATTAAGTCTCGGTTTGAGTTGTTAACTCACCCTAACTATAATGAGGGTTGTTGTTCTCTTAGAGGGGAGGAGGAAGAGGAGGGGTTTAAACACCAGCTAAAAGTAGAACTTCAAGTAGTTGGAGTCACATGACGTCATAGAACAACCCCCCCCATTGGCACTGTGCCAAGAATGATGCAACACCTTTGTCAGATATGATAGGTCAGTTTAGTAGGAGTCAAACTAGGTCAACTCCTGACAGAAATGGAATGACCCACCTGTAGAAACGATGCATTTTTGGATCATACCATTCAAAGATCATAAAAGCTATATACTTTACAATGTCTTGTTGTTTATAGGACAATGAACCCATGGAAATTCAACTGCTCTGAAAATTAAATCTTAGAAAAAAAAATTAGTTTTGAAACATATTTAGATTAAGTATCTCTCATATCTGAAAAATACATCTTCTGATGAAATCAATAGAAATACAAATGTAAATGGCCATGGAATTAAAACGAAACAGGCTCATGAAAGTAGAAATCGGCTGATGCAACATATGATTTGTTGGTGTGTTTTGAAGTAGGTTTTCTTAGTAATTGTTGATCTCGTAAAGTGTGGTGGAACAGGACACATATATATAAAGCAACTTGTCCTGTAGTTGTTATATTGGACCAACTAGAGGGTAGGTTGGTCTTAGAGCAGAGATCTCACGGTACTGAAAAGCTAACTTGTAAGTATTTTGGACTTATGTACAAAGAATGTACACTAGTAGTAATAATTACGCTATATGCACAACCCGAGATATTGTCTTTGAACAGAAAATATGGATTATATACGCTGGTCATTCTATGTCATGACAACCCCGTGTCTATGTCATAATTTGGACTGCAGTGGTCAACATATGTCGAAATGTTTCTAATTACCGCCATTGCTCCTGATTTTTCATAAATTATGCTTGAGAATGTATAAGTATATTATTCCCCAGTATTTGACAACCCATATCTTTGTCATAATTTGGACTGCAGTGGTCAACATATGTCGAAATGTTTCTAATTACCGTCATTTCTCCTGATTTTTCATAAATTATGCTTGAGGATGTATAAGTATATTATTCCCCAGTATTTCACTTCATTCAGTCAGAAAATACTTATAAAAGCTATATACTTTACAATGTCTTGTTGTTTATAGAACAATGAACCCATGGAAATTCAACTGCTCTTGAAATGAAATCTTAGAAAAAAAAAATTAGTTTTGAAACATATTTAGATTAAGTATCTCTCATATCTGAAAAATACATCTTCTGATGAAATCAATAGAAATACAAATGGAAATGGAAATAAAACGAAACAGGCTCATGAAAGTAGAAATCGGCTGATGCAACATATGATTTGTTGGTGTGTTTTGAAGTAGGTTTTCTTAGTAATTGTTGATCTCGTAAAGTGTGGTGGAACAGGACACATATATATAAAGCAACTTGTCCTGTAGTTGTTATATTGGACCAACTAGAGGGTAGGTTGGTCTTAGAGCAGAGATCTCACGGTACTGAAAAGCTAACTTGTAAGTATTTTTGGACTTGTGTACAAAGAATGTACACTAGTAGTAATAATTAGGCTATATGCACAACCCGAGATATTGTCTTTGAACAGAAAATATGGATTATATACGCTGGTCATTCTATGTCACGACAACCCCGTGTCTTTGTCATAATTTGGACTGCAGTGGTCAACATATGTCGAAATGTTTCTAATTACCGTCATTTCTCCTGATTTTTCATAAATTATGCTTGAGAATGTATAAGTATATTATTCCCCAGTATTTGACAACCCATATCTTTGTCATAATTTGGACTGCAGTGGTCAACATATGTCGAAATGTTTCTAATTACCGTCATTTCTCCTGATTTTTCATAAATTATGCTTGAGGATGTATAAGTATATTATTCCCCAGTATTTCACTTCATTCAGTCAGAAAATACTTATGACCTAAGACTTAGTAAGAGTTTTTCGCTACTAGACTCATAGTGACAAGGCCCCTTATGTCATTTGTATTTTCCTCACTAATTTGCTGCATTCAGTCAAATACAAGTGACATAAGGGGCCTAATGTGTGTACAAGTTGAAGACAAGTACATTTATAATGTAATTCTATACCCATCAGTGTAAAACATCTCTCATGAATATTCAGTGTTCAACCATTGTTGAATACATTATTTCTGCTGACTCCCATGATGCAATAGCCCACAGCAAAGATACCCTTGAAGACACGATATCAACTTTTTTCTGAAATCACTAGTATTATGAAGTAATGGTAGATGATGTCAAATCATGAAATGACTCTCCAGAACCCATAGTTTATGAAAATGTCTCTATTTTGAGAAGTGACATTTTCCTTTGCTTGTACTAATTTAATACACTTACACGATAATGTAAAACTAAAGTCCCTTTCTTTTTCTGTGTGTATCATTTGCAGTGAACGTAAACGGAGGGAGAAGGCAGCCAAGAAGGCCAAAGAGAAGGAAGAAAAGACTAAAGCACAGGAAGAAATGGCAGCCAAGCAAGTAGATAAGACACCAAAGAAAAAGTTAACAAGTGATGAAGATGAAAGCTTAGATCCCAGAGTAAGTCATAGATGGTGAAATTAGTAAGGGTGGCAACTAGGGATCGATCAGTCAGTTGATTTTTTTTTAAAGTAAAAAAATGAAAAATCATCTTCTTCATGTTTCTCTACCTCTCCTATTCCTCCTCTCTATTATTGGATAGACAACCCTTTTTCAAACCCTTCTGTACGCAATTGTCATGTTTTCAGCCCCCCCCCCTCCCCCCTACTTGAATAACTTCCATCATGAAAAAAGTACTCTGTTCATGAACAAGTGTTGTCATCACCACCATGACTGTATATGACATACATGTAGACTAGAGAGTCTAGAACTTTGTTATTCTTGTCTGGGAGGGTTCTTTTCTGCAAAATATTATGGGCAGGTACAAATGAAAATATTTTTTTTTATTTTGATGTCGGATCTGAAAATTATGGTCAGTCGGGTAATGAGAAACAGGTAAAACAATAGGGTCACCCTAATGTTGAACATCTTTAGTATGTTGTTGTTATGGTGATGAGAATGTCAGCATGTGTGTGTGTGTGTGTGTGTGTGTGTGTGTGTGTGTGTGTGTGTGTGTGTTTGTGTATCAATTCATGTACTGAAATATTTTATGTATGTTTTTTCTGACAGCAATTTTTTGAGATCCGTTCCCAGACCATTGCAAAGTGGAAAGCAGATGGTGAGAATCCTTATCCACATAAATTCAACGTGTCGACTTCACTGACAGATTTCATTGAAAAATACAACCAACTTGAGGCAGAACAACATCTAGATGAAGTTGTCACTGTTGCAGGTAATTTGTCTAAATTTCATTGTATCAGACATTGCGATAATAACAGCTCAGAATATTTCCTGACAGTGATCCAGATCAGGATAAACATATAATTATCCCCGATTGGGATAAACGTTTATCCCATTTGGAATTATTGTCTCGATCGGGATACACAAATGTTTACCAATCGAGATGAATGACCTTGGAACACTCTGGTGTACATAACTACCACATCTCTCACAGAAAGACCTATAAAAAGGTGAGGGGGTTGGAACAGTGTTTTATCCAAAATAATTTTATCCGTTTATCTCGGTTGGAATAATTATCCCAATCAGGATAAACCAATGGTACCTGTCGACAATTTAATTAAAAAATTTATTTATCACATTTTTTAACTCTTCCTGAAAAGGGGAAAGATTTTAAGTTTGAAATAATGAATTTTGCAAGAATCTTTTAAATAATTTTGTAGCTCAGATATGTATGTTAGATTTTGGCACCTTTTGGATTCGTCTAACTTATAAGAAAATGTCATATTGTCTTTTATACATGTAGTACATATATCTCTAAATCTAATAGTATCAAAACTTTTCCATTTCTATTATAGGACGTGTACATGCCAAGCGTCTGTCAGGGGCTAAGTTGATTTTCTATGATCTTAGAGGGGAAGGAGTGAAGCTGCAGGTCATGTCAAATGCAAGGTATGTATGACCCTTGGGGTTAAGGGTCACAGTGCAAGTCATGTCAAATGCAATGAACAGAGTATTGTGAATTATCGTGTAACATTTTAACTGTCTTTTCAACAATTTCATTATAGGGTAATACTCCAGGGTTACGTTTCTAATGTGTGTGTGTGGGGGGGGGGGTGTCTAATATGACAAATATGGACACGAGAGGGAGTGGGTCCCCTACTTGTATTATGACAAATGCTAAGTATGGACAGAATGTTTAGTAACAAAGATATGTTTGTTTGTTTGTTTGTTTGTTTCTTTGTTTTGATAACATCTATCTGCATCTTATGTTTACAGAAATTTTGAATCAGAAGATGTCTTCTTTGAAATTAATAACAGAGTAAGAAGAGGGGATATCATTGGTGTGACAGGAAATCCAGGTAATTCAGAAATTCCAATTCTGGTACCAAACTGTTACCATTTTCGAGGACAATCAAAACTACGGATAGCTTTTAGACAACAACGAATCAACTGACTTATAAGGCCTTTCACTTCAGAATTTGATTCTTTTATTGTATTTATGTCCCATTTATCTGTATTACTTATACAGGGAAAACCAAGAAAGGTGAACTCAGTATACTGCCTACAAAAATGCAGATTTTATCACCGTGTCTTCACATGTTACCTCATCTACATTTTGGACTGAAAGACAAGGTAGGAATCCCTCTAATTATTTCTTGCTGTGGAAAAGTTTCTCACTTCCATGTCGTCTTGTCATACCGAGAGCATTAAATCTTGTTGAAAAGATACATTGTTTGTCTCATAAACCATGTTTATCTTGAGGTTTGCTTACACCCTGACAAAACTGTTAACGATATGTTTTGGCATCATAGTCAATAAATACCTGCATGGAGACAATTTTCATTTCAAGTGTACTGCCATTTTTGTTTTTGTTTTTTGTTTGTTTGTTTGTTTGTTTGTTTATTTATTTATTTGGTTTTGTTGTTGTTTTTTCTTATGTATTTTACACATAATTGCATTCAAGATGTTACCCAGGCAACTTAGATCACCATGACAAATGTTTTTGTGGCCTGAAAATACCCCACATTTTTCTGACCGTTTGACCCATGTCACTGGAAATATTATGGGATAGTTTGCCTAGCTTGTCGATTTTTGAAGTTAGTATGTTTTCAGTCTTGGCCACTCACCAAACTGATAATTTACTCTGACTCTGTTATGTGAATTGATTTACAGGAAACAAGGTATCGACAAAGATATCTGGATTTGATTATCAACGACTATGTCAGACAGAAATTTGTCACGAGAGCCAAAATAGTCAACTATGTCCGTAAATTCCTTGATGGAATGGGATTTCTTGAGGTAAGTATGTGAGAAGTGCTAGTGTAAACATGCATTGTTTGTTTTGGCACATGAACAATTTGTAATATATAGCACTTGATGTACTTTTGGACTTTGGGTGTCAGACAACACTGTCGTCATTGGTATTCCACTTGTGTTACCAGGTTGAAATCTCCATGATGAATATGATTGCAGGGGGTGCCACAGTCAAGCCATTCATTACTTATCATAATAAGTCTTATGTTAGATCATTTATGTTGCCAGGGGGTGCCACTGCTAAACCATTCGTTACACATCACAGCAACTTGTATTGTTATGTTATTTATGTCATCAGGGGATGCCACAACCAAACCATTCATTAGACATCACAATGACTGGTATTATGTTGTTTATGTCACCAGGGGGTGCCACAGCCAAACTATTCATTACACATCTCAATGATTCTTATGTTAGATCAGTTGTCAACGGGGGAGCCACAATCAAACTATTTATTACACATCACAGTGACTTGTATGGTTATGTTATGTCACCAGGGGGTGTCACAACCAAACTATTCATTTACACATCACTTGTATGAATGAATATGTCATTTTATCACCAGGTTGAAACTCCAATGATGAACATGATTGCAGGGGGTGCCACAGCCAAACCATTTATTACACATCACAATGACTTGGATATGGATCTGTTTATGAGAGTAGCTCCAGAATTATACCATAAGGTATGTGCAATATAGAACTTCACATTTCTACAACCACTGACACCCAAGTAGAAGGTCACATTTCTACAACCCCTGACAACCAAGTAAAGCAATTTCACTGTGTTCGACGATTGTTTAAAATGTTCAGATTCAGTGTAAAAGTACATTTGATTCAATTACTCTGATTATGGGCCCAGCTGACGGTTACACTAAATGTAATCAATCTGTACACCGTGTTACCAGAGTAAATAGTCGAGGACTAGAGTATGAGGCGAGATGCAATAGAAACTTCTAAATCTCATGAAGAGCTAAATATAATGACAGTTGTGACTCAGTTGTTTCCTTTATGCAATAATGTTTTTCAGTCTTGCACTGCAATGCAAATACCACTACTATGCATAAACCCTGGTGCAAGTAATCACTGGTGCATATGTAGTAATACCATATACCAGAGATTACTGGCACTAGTGTGTATGCATACTCATGGTATTTTCACCGCAGTGCAATACCGAAAACATTATTGCATACCTGCATGCAAATGATATGCAAATGAGAATGCGATTGTTCACTTCACAAGAAATTGCTTGATTGCGGTGTATGAATTTTATGTAAATTTACCATTTCAGATAATCATAATGTGCTAATAACAGAACCCCATGCCACGTGAGCACCAGTGTGGCGTACTTTCACTTGCTATGCTCAAGAAAGTACGGGTGCAGACAACACTGCAAACACTCGCACAAATACCCCAAGTACGCCTCACTTGCACTTAGGTGTTATTGGGTTCTGTCATAGTGTTACGTCTTCATTACTTGGCCCCACCAGGAGTTAAAATTTCCAAGATACAATGTCCTGACACATGCAAACTTATAAACACAACCAGGTATTGAAATGTTTCCTCTAAATAAAGGGACATCTAATGGTCACACATTTAAATCAAACACTGCCCTCATATGGCAATTCTTAGATGTGTAGCTTACATTGCATTTGTGTTAATAGAGGGCACTATTCATCAAACATGTCTATTTGACATGAGGTACCAATCCAATCATGAACTTTCTATATTCCTGTCTTTGTAGATATTGGTAGTTGGTGGCGTTGACAGGGTCTATGAGATAGGACGTCAATTCCGTAATGAAAGTATTGATCTCACACACAACCCAGAGTTTACCACTTGTGAATTTTACATGGCATATGCAGATTACAACGATTTGATGGAGATGACAGAAGCCATGCTGTCAGGTGAGTACAGCATGAAGATAAAAGAGATGTGCATTTTGTTGTAAGCTAGGGAGTCCAGAAACTTGAGAACAGGACAGAGTTCTGAAACTTTAAATAATTTCGTAGCTCAGATATGTATGTTAGATTTTGGCACCTTTTGGATTCGTCTAACTTAGAAGAAACTGTCATATTGTGAAAGGACAGTAGTTGTACTATTACAAGTGTAGGCCGGGAGATATTAATGTATAGTGTTTTGAGTATGTTATGTGTAAGGGCTTACAGGTGAAATGACATTACCTTGGTGTTCATGGGACATGATAATTTCAACACAAAGATTGACACAATTCAACTCCAGGCTAATAATAACAGAGACACCACACACACACACACACACACACACACACACACACACACACACACACACACACACACACACACACACACACACACACACACACACACACACACACACACACACACACACAGCAGGATCCTTCACCTAATCACATTGAAAAGTGATACACATTGCTATTTTTTTTACAGTGTAGTAGAAACAGGCTATTGCTGAAAAAATTACAGTGGACTTGATCATTTGAATTGTTTACTTTTCAAACTGATAATCAACATGGTCACTTGATTACTTCTGCATCTTCACTCTGTGTGGCACCTGTATAATTGTTTCTTTTGCATTTGAAGTTGTTTGTGTGTGTCTGTGTGTGTGTGTGTGTGTGTGTGTGTGTGTGTGTGTGTGTGTGGTTGTGTGTGTGTGTCTGTGTCTGTGTGTGCGTGCGTGCGTGTGTGTGTGTGTGTGTGTGTGTGTGTGTGTGTGTGTGTGTGTGTGTGTGTGTAAAAACAAAGACTTCACAGCAATATACATAGAAGACTCGTGTACTTTGTATAGGCTTGAACATGCTAGTATGCAATTTGGAAATACCCCCTCTCCCTCCCCCTCTCCTGCTGCCAGTCAGGTTTAACCTTGTACCTCTATTGTGATATTCCCTAGGTATGGTTAAATCCATCCATGGTAGTTACAAAATCAAATTCCATCCAGACGGTCCGGATGGAGAAGAATGGGAAGTTGACTTCACTCCACCATTCCGTAGGATTCACATGATTCCAGATCTGGAAAAAGCACTGGGAATGAAACTTCCGGCTGCCGACACCTACGACTCAGAGGGTAAATAACACAGAATTGAGTGATCTAAATTTTTGACTAATAGGAAATGGCACTGAAAAGTTAAAGATGCAAATAAGCCAAAGTTAATGTAGTGCAACACTAATAAGGCATGGTAACAGTCAGTTATTTTTCCTGTCTCCTTGTCTGTCTGTCTGTCTGTCTGTCTGTCTGTCTGTCTGTCTGTCTGTCTGTCTGTAGATACATGTGTGTAACTGTCCTAAAGTATAAAAAAAAAAGAATCTGAATAATGGCCTCTAGTGCAACATCTAATCACAACATAGAAAAGCAAATTTACTTAATGTGATTGTTGGTCACAAGACCAAAACTCTGCCTGTACTAAAAGTCTTATAAAATATCGCTATCACCATTTTCAGTTGATAGAGGGCGCACTTCCCCGGAATGGTACTCTGATAGTAACATTTTGTTGATTGGTGTTCTCTTTTATTTTGTACAGCAACCAATAAGATTTTAGATGACATTTGTGTGAAAAACGAAGTTGAATGTACACCACCTAGGAGTACGGCTAGGCTGCTAGATAAGGTAAGTCGTGCAGACTGGTTATATTATATGACAGAACCCCCTTGATGGAGGAGTACAAGTATGATATACTCGGGGGGGGGGGGGGGGGGGGGGGGGGGGGGTTTCTGCTCAAGTGCTTGCAGTGTTCTGTGTGGTTGTACAGCAGGTTTTGTTGTTATTACATACAGCCAGTGACAAGCAAGCATTTACAAGCAGTACATGTTACACACAAGTTAAGTAAACAAATGAATTAGATTAATAACACTTGACACAGCATGTTGGAAGTACAGAGACTTGTATTACATTCTATCATTTGATAAGAACAGTTTTATGGCCTCGTTACATAGTAGTTCACATTCAGAAATGAATTTCAAATTCCCTTGGCATCTCATGTAAAGACATAGATGCCATAAAACTGTTCTTAACAAATGAGGAAATGTAATACAAGTCTCTGCACTTCCAACATGTTGTGCTAAGTGATATTAATCCAATTCATTTGTTTACTTTCCCTGTTTGTAACAAGTTCTGCTTGTTAATGCTTGCAACACTCATGGGAATTATACTGCAAAGGTCCCTAGATCATCCTTAATTAATGTATCTGTATTTATCTTGAACTCCTTAACTTAATGTGAACTCTCCAGCTTTGAGCATCCTGTTTGTGAACTTAGAAACTTGGCAAAGTGAAGTGATGTCCATTGCTATCAAGGCTATTGCAGCTAATAACAACTCACTGTCTCACTATGTCTAAAATCACTGTCTTATTGTTTTCAGCTTGTTGGTGAATTATTAGAGCCGACGTGTATAAATCCAACGTTTATCCTGGACCATCCACAAATTATGAGTCCCTTGGCTAAATGGTGAGTAGAAAATATCACACAATTTAGATGGTATTGAATGTAACAAGTCAGTGTGTTTTGCTAAGGTGTGCAAACAATGGTAACACAGGGAGGAAAAGCTGGTAAAACTTTCATACATTCCCATACTTTACCCATACTGTAATTTGATTTTGGTTTGAAAGCCGAGTGAAATACCTGTGGAACCCAGGTATTCTTTACCTACTGACCACGCTTAACATGAAACACACTCTGGGGTACCATGCAGAAGAGGAGATACAGTTATGTTTTAGCAATATTGTGTATACAGACAGACAGACCGACAGGCAGACAGACAGACAGACAGGCAGACAGACAGACAGACAGACAGACAGACAGACAGACAGACGGGAAATGTATTGACATGCATTGAGACCCTAGCATAAATATCTGTGCACTGACAGAGAGATTTAAATTATTTGTATGAAACTTGAAATGATTGTTACTTTCAGGCACAGAAGTATCAAGGGATTGACAGAGAGGTTTGAATTATTTGTGTGCAAGAAGGAAGTTGTCAACGCTTACACTGAGTTAAACGATCCTGTTGTACAAAGAGAAATGTTTGCTGGCCAAGCAGCTGTAAGTCAAATATTAATCATTTATACCATCATGGTAGATATCATCATGGCTAGATGTACAGAGTGATCTATAAGACAACAAACTTCGGTAACTGTAAGAGGTGCCAAATTTGAAAAAATTTTATGATTGAAGTTATCAGTAATGACATCTTTGATCTGACCCTACTAAATTCTGTACAAAGACACAGACCTACTTTGGTAATGTATCAATATGTCACTGTAGTTTATCATTCATCTTTTGATTGGAAGCGCTGTAAGATACTCACAAACTAAAACTAGTGCAGCAACATGTTGATATAAGTTATTGAATTGGATGTTGGTTTAATTGTACTCACAAAAGGATCATCTTACAGTGTTCATTTTAGAGCCTTCCAGTGTTAAAACTATCTTGATTATGGATGATTATATTATTTTACCTGTTCTCCTGTTTTTTTTAGCCTTTGAAAAAGACTGTCTGTGCACAGTCGAAACGTCAGGATTCAAAGAAAACAGAAGTTTTAACCAGACTTGGACTTGTCCTTTTATTCAAATTCAGATTATATTAACATAACAAAGCCCCAATCATCTAGTTGTTTAGTCTACCACATTGAACGACAATAGTTTTGAGTTATGTCTATCCTAGTAAGCCAAAAGCTCGCTTTTCTGCGGTACCGCCATCAGTAGCGTCGTTGAGTTGTTATCAGACGATAAAAATCAGAGCTTCTTCCTAACTCATCGATTTATACATCAGATGACCAAAACTGTTGTCCGATTTTATTTCAGGCCAAAGCTGCCGGTGATGAAGAAGCACAGGGTGTTGATGAAAGTTTTTGTACTGCACTAGAGTATGGTCTACCACCTACTGGTGGATGGGGAATGGGTATTGATAGACTTACTATGTTCTTGACGGATTCTAATAACATCAAGGTAAGACAACAAACTGACGTTTGCATTCATTTGGTCGGTACTTCTGTAGCCTAGAATTCAGTCATGGTATGATTTGCTATCTCACTTTACTCCTAGAAGGCCCGACATATTTTTTATTAGTGGACATTTTCTTGAGCGTTAGCCAGAAATCAGGCACAAGTTCTTATTGGGTTTTTTTCCCTGCTCAGCAGAAATCTCAAAAGTGATAAGAACCAATTCAGATGGTTATAAAGCTAAATGATGTAAATATAATTACCATCTTTGATCATCACTGTGGGAATCGTAATTTCATTTTTGGTTTGAGTAAACAACTAGAACAATGCTAGGGGGTGGTAGGGAAAAAGTGAGAGTAAAATTCTCATACGACTGTGTTCTAGGCAAGTACTTCTTAGAAATAATTAGTTGTTACGCAACCAAGGGTTCTACCTAATTATGAGTAACATTTCGCATGTGCAGGTTGCCATCCTTTGTTAAACCAAACCTTTGCTGGCTTTATTGCTAAGTGGCATGGTGGCAGTGAGTGTGTCTTTCATCACAATGTACGTTATAAGTACTGTGTCCATTTCCAGTTGCCATTTTTCACTGCAATGAGTGTGTCTGTTTCATCACAATATGTGTTATGTCCATTTCTAGGAGGTGCTATTTTTCCCTGCGATGAGACCTGATGACCAGAAGGCAGGACAGGAACAGGAAGGAGAGACAGCATCGGCTGACAAACCCACAACAACCGTGCAAAAATAGAGATAGATAACCCCAGACATTGCTTACATTATAGTGAAGCCCATTATACTGAAAAGATTGCTTCAAAAGTAGCTCATCCTAATGACTGTAGATTTTTATGATTTATCCAAGTTTTTTGCACAGCAAGATAAATTTTAGCAGTGTTTTGTGTCAACAATGTCAATCTCAGGAAATTTGTCCAATCTTGATAAGAAACTATGAAAAGTACACAACATTCAGTTTTCCTGTATTGTTGATATTGATAATCTAAAAGGAGATTGGGTGTCATCACCATGGAAACTGTTATTGGGCATGGAAACAGTGTCATCACCATGGAAACAGCATGTCATCACCATGGAAATATTGCTCTTTTCGGCACTAGCAGAATGTATCACCATATAGACTCATGGACCAATTGAGAGTTGTTGAACTGTCATTTATTTCACTGACTTGATTCTATTTAATCTTCCAAATCAAGATGCAATTATTTTGGTCTCAATAAAGAAATATGAAAACATTCAAGAAAGTAAAACAGTTTTAAGATCGTCAATTGTTATTATATTGCTGGTTTATTAACCCAAGGGGGGGGGGGGGGGGGGGGGGGGCTCCTTAAGGCCTGCCATGGTAGGGTTGTTTTGTGGCCGCCATGCAACAAACTTTCAGACCCCATTTTAGACCTTTTTCGAACCAACAATCGATACACTATTTTAACCCGTGTAGTTTTGTCTTGATGTAGAATGCACCTCCAAAATAAACATCTTTGAATTTTTGCTTTTACTTTGTTGAAGAAAACTCAAACTTAGACTTAATTCAAGTCTAAATCAGGGGTCACCATAGGTCACCATGCAAATGATTGAAATAGACATCAAGATAGTGTCAATATGTAGTCTTTGTGGTATTCCAATATGGCCACTGAATACTGTTAATGCTACTGGAAAATGCAAGATTGTCTGTATCCTTGAAAACAAATGGTGCCCCCCCCCCCCCAAATTTCTTTTTATCTTTTCAAAGGTACAGAAACAAGCTTTCCATTTGACAAAGTTTGACTTTTCAGGGATATTGGTCCCACAAGGTGCACTCTATTATATGCTTGCTATGGGACAGTAATGCCCTATCAGTCCAATGTAGTGTTATGAAGGGATTTTACAAAGCATACCTCTAAAACCAAATACCATACGTGTGAACCTCATTTTGGCACCTGAAACGTGTGCTCTCTGTTTCAGACTAGATATCCAAAAACATGCCCCAAAGTCAATTATTGGCAACCCCCTAGAGTTAAGGGGCTGTGTTTCAATCCCGGGTCCTCCTGTTAATGTAATTGAAAAAGAAAATTATAGTATAGCTTTGCCACTGGGGGCGCTGTTCTGAAACGGACATTGACCAGCGTCTTCTACTATACAATGTTTCATGGCCACAGACACCTGTTTCCCGAGATATGGTTCAGAATATAGTATAACCCATAACACCAAAGTAAAGCATTTTCTGTATGTACCACAATCGTTTACAGCATCCATATCAAGTGTAAAAGTATACTGTTCCATTTGCTAATCGATCTCATTACTAGAAACATCATATACTAGGCTTGTAAATAAACCAGTTGAAACAGTATACTTTTGCACTTGATATGAATGCTATGGAATGAGTGTAGCACATAGAGAAAGTGCATCATTTCAGTGTTACTCGTAAAACATCTTTCAGAATGTAATAAAATATCGGTAATATTGATATGTCAATAATATACTAGTATGTAAAAGGGTAATAACAATGGTGTCTAGGATCGAGTGAGTCCACACATCGTGCGGTATATATATATATATATATGTATATATATATATATATATATATATATATATATATATATATATATATATATATATATATGTTGCGGGTAGAAGAAAATCAAGTAGGGTTTTCGTCTTTACAAGCCTGTTTCGTGAGTAAATCACTCGTCAGGAGATGCTGATGTGTATATATATATATATATATATATATATATATATTCCTTTTTCTTCTTTTTTTTTCTTTTTTTTTGTTGCCTTTTTTGGGTGTTGTTTTGTTTGTTATTGTTCTCCGAATAAGACAGACGTTCATTTAGCCTTTAAATCGTCCGCCGAACTCAAGTGACTTACTGTATACCATATATACAAATTTGCATATTGCGTTAAACCGTCACGGTGTACATATGGTCGTGTATACCTGAAATGATTTTTGTACCTGACAGTGTGTGGATTTTTGGCTAAACTGAACACACACACGCCACACGCTTAAGTTACAGTGGTGTTACTCCATCATTATCAGCACACGGTGTTGTCTCCTGATCCTGCAGCTGTCTTTCAACTCTTTTCATTCTGAATACCTTCAGCGTGTCTCCGTCCAGCACGACCAGCTTCTTTGGCTCGCCATTAGTGACGCACACGCTTCTTGGGTCGGTCAAGCCATCGGAACTGTTGGCGACAATGTCGAGAAATTTGCCGTCGGAACGAAATAACTGTATTCGTCGGTTATTGCTGTCACAGATATAGATGTTATCATCATCGTCAACAGTAACTCCCGTTGCCCAGCTGAACTGGCCTTGCTTGTCACCATAGCAACCGAAGGAGAACAAGAAAGAGAATTTTGAGTCGAAAATAAGAATACGGTCGTTTCCGCTGTCAGAGACGATGATATCGTTGCGAGTATTCACTGCAATGGATGATGGGAACTCAAACGTGCCTTTCTCGATCTCTTTGCCGACTACACTACGGACGTGTTCACCTTCCATGGTGCATGTATGGATGCAGTGATTACCCCTCGTGCCTCTATCAATGACGTGGACATGGCCGTTGTTGCTTAGAGCCAGACCTTCCGGGTACATCATCTTGTCGTTGCCAAAGCAACTGACGAGGTTGCCATCTATGCTGCATATGATGACCTGGCTGTTGAGGCTGTCAGAGACTACTAATCGCTTATCACCTGTGAAGGCGACCCCGCACGGGCTGAATTGGGATGTGAAGTGCTTAAATTCGATCTGGTGCTTCAAGTCTAAGTGTTTGTCGTAGACTAAAACGCGACGTCCGTCGGCATCTGCAACCGCGATTAAATGGGACGAGCTCACTGCGATCCCCGTTAACCCTGCATCGATATCAACGCACCCCGGTAGATCACCTTCGAGCTCAACTCGTGATGCCTTGTTCGGACCTTTAGTGTCGACTCCGCTACTTCGAGCTTGAGCAGGCGAAACTCTGCCATCAGGGGTGGTTACGATGTTTGAACGTTGCATCTTATTCAACATAGCCTTCGACAAAGGAGAAGCCCCCGCCACAATACTACCCAGAAATCCACGAGGAAAGTTGGTGTTTGGGACAAACTGCACATGGCTGTTTTCTTCTGGTTCACACGGTGTTTCCATAGAAACCAGCAATGAAAGTCTGTCCTCCATTTGTTTCCTAGACAACAGGATTTCTACTTCGGTCCCATGTCGCAACAAATTTTCTCCTACGTCGCAAGCAGTAGACAGGTTGTCAATGGCAACAGACAAGTCGTTTTCCTGCATCTTTAAAATACTTTGTTTTATCCTACAGCGACGCTGTACATCTCCATGAAGTCTTTCAGCTTCCATTTTTACTTTGTCGACTATGTCACCCAAATGCTTTCCAACATCACCTTCTACATCAGTCAGATTTTTTTGTAGATCTTCACTTGTAGCGGTCACGGCTTCGTGGCCCATTTTCAGCATGGACAGTTTCAGTTTGGCTTTCTCCAGAAGTCGCCGAAAGTTGCCGGTGTGCAGAGTGGCGGCATCTTTCAAATAGATGTGGCGATGTTCAGGTACACGATGTTCTATCAATGTACACTTGTAGCATATGGCGGACTGGCAAGTCTGACAGAAAAACTCGACTTCACAGTTGTGGTATGTACACAGTGGACGCTTATTGCGAGTCCAAGAGCGTTCCCTGGCCCTTGTACAAAATTCCTCGATGGTCAACATTCGATGGTTGCTATGAGCGTCAGGCTGGGACTCAACACAGGTATCGCAAAGAAATAGAGCACACTCTACACACCTCCTAGTTCCTGCTTGCTCGCAACTACCACATTTCACATCTGCTTTACCATCGACTGTACTTTCAGCATCCACTGCATCACGGAGATTATTAATGAAATAGTTATTGGGTAGAGCGCCAACGCCTTGTGGTGGTAACACCCAGGTCTGTTTACACGTCGGACAAGTCGGGGCACCCGCTTTCTGCTCCAAACACTGCGTAACGCAAGCTTGGCAGAACGAGTGAAGACATGGCAACTGCTTAGGTTGGTTGAATCGTCCGCAACACACACTACATGTGAGGAAATCCTTGTTGATTTGCTCTGCCAACTTCTCGGACGCCATTGCGGATTACAACTGAGCTAGCAAGCTGAACAAGTCGGACACACCCCGCACTATCAACCACTTCAAATAATCATATACGCGTCAATATAAACAAGTTCAATTGATTCTAGTTAATCAGCATATATCAATGGAATAAAGTTCAAGGTTTAGTTGTCGGTTCATAATGATCTCCAGTGTGAATTGGTAATGGTATAATCCAAAAATTATTTCATATAGTATTATTTAATCTAACAAAATGTCGCTAGATTTACTACAAAATCAGTACCATGTAATATACATCGATCAACAACCAATTACTAAATTCTTGTACAGCAACTTGACCAACGTTTATTTCACATTTTGGGGTTAGTAACTGTTACCTACATTTCACTATTTGACGTGTTTGGTGATTTGTAATTTGTGTAAGACTATATGCTGGTTTGACATTTTCATTTTTTCAATCTAACAAAATGTCGTTAAATTTACTACAAAATCTGTTTGTACGCCACGTAATATAATATAATCATAAGGTTGACAACTAATTACTAAATTCTTGCATGGCAATTTTGACCTACGTTTTATTTCACGTTGTGGCGATACCTTTATATTTCGTTATTTGATGATCGTAGTGCCTGCCCGTTATATTTGGAATGTTCTAATGATTCAAATAAAACCGTTCTCACCTGATAACAATAACTTGACCGTACCCGATCAGGAATGATATATATGCATGTATAAGATTGCATGATAGTCTGTGATATCGATCGTAGTGTATTGCGCTTGTGGCACAAGTTGAGACATGGTCAACTTTTATTGAAGGAAAAGGGTGCAGCACTTCACACGCAGTTTTTACGTTTCACCTTCCGCTATAAGCAATCTCGTATGTAAAGTAAAGGGATAAAGTTTGTAAAAAAAAAAATTGCGGGGGAGGTAAATTTTCTTTGGTGTTGAAACATTCTGATGAGTATTCAGATCTGACTTGACATTCTTTCAAGTTTTGAACGCCATATCGTTACGGTACGGTACCAAGCGTATTTGTGTATACTCAATCTTTTGCTAACATAATTATATATCCCAATAATGATCAAAGTAACATACGTTTATTGATAGATAGTTTATCTTTGAATCTTGCGAAATTGAAAAGTATGGACAAACTTCAAACTGCAAGATTTGACGTGCGATTTCATCCATGGACGGCCATCTTTAATATCACAAAATGCATCTAAGGTGACGGTCGACGGTCATAACCATCGAGTAATCATTTTAAAGACGATAATATACCCACATCCACAGCTTGTCAGCTTGGGTGACAAAAATGTCTGAAAGTAGCAACTTGTTGAATAGTCTAGCTGCTAGACATTTGCAACATTTACTATGAATCAGTGGGAATCCTACATTGTCAAGTTAATTATTAATCTATTGATACATCTTATAAATTTACCAATCAGTAGATCAGTGCAATATATCTTGTTGTTAAGGGTGCATTTGAATAATCCAATTTGACCACTTTCCACTTGGTACCATTAATAATCTGACCACGTGAGAAAGCATAGCTACCGACCACATGCAACGTGTACAGACTACTTCGTTTATGAAAGACAGAAGTGGAGAAACTTGAAAAAGACGTTCTATTTTGGTTTGAAAATGCAGAGATACAACCCTCGTCAAGTCGGTGACGTCGAGAGAAGTGATAAGTTCTGGGGTAATATATATCGCAGTCCAGGGTTGCGGCCTCGGATTGAGGCACGATTGTCTTGATGTATTAAACTCGTTTGAACCATTCGACTCATAACGTGAATCAACTAAGGATAGAACGTACAGCAAGGTACTTATATTTTCATTGTTGTATTTATTTAAAGTGTGCCTAATTGCGAAAATGAATGTTCAAATATGCTACACACTGTAATTAACTTGTCTCCAGAATAAAAAAATAACCACGCTTGAAGATAAGGATAACCCAATTTGTCTATGTTTCTCATTACTGTTTCATGGCAACTACGGGTCTGTCGGTCGGTCGGTCGGTCGATTGAAAAAAGAGTAAACACATAAAAAAATATCTTTTGGATCAAGTTCCTGGTAACAAGCCTTTTCCCAGCTTCTCTACACAATTGGCATTTTCCAGTCCCCCCCCCCACCCCTACTTGATTAACTTCTACCATGAAAGAATTTTTCTGTTCGTGAACAAGTGTCGTCGTCACCGTACTGCCATGACAGTAGATGACGACGTCAACAGTCCAGACACTTGCCTATTCTTGCCAGAGAGGGCGCAAAAATATTTATGGCGGGCGAGATTATTAATGTATTTTTTAGTTTGATGTCGGAGCTGAAAATTTGGGTCGCTCTGGTAACGAGAAACATAAAAAAATTGGGTCACCCTAATAAATCAGGATGTAGTCCCTTCGGATACGTATTCTAGACAAACAATAATGTCTGTGATAAACTATGCACACATAGATTGTGCTATAATACAAGACATGTTTATTGAAACATTTTGACGATGAGTGAGTCCGAAAATGAATTTCGCCAACAATGAAGATGACCTGAAGAGAAGCCATCGCCAGCCAGCGCCCTCTTATGTAATATAGTCATGTAACAAGTGTTTTGTTTACAAGTAGGTCTAACCTTACTGAATCCTCAGTACGTACACTTGGTATTACACCAAACTGAATAGTGTAGAACGGTGAGGCAAATACATGAAAGGAATGTTTTGTATTGATAATACACATGAATTATGGGTAAACTGGTATATATATATATATATATATATATATATATATATATATATATTACAATAGTGGCCAACACTGGTCTCTTTACTTCAATTTGAATTATGGTTTATGCAAAATGAGAATATCATTCATCGCTCACTATTTAACCTGTCAACGTAGATATGGCTGTGAAATTTATCATCACAGGTCAAAGAGATATACTGTGGGTAACAAAACATGTGTGCTCATAAGCAGTTGGTATCCTCCTGTTTGTGGTCTCCGCAAAATTTGGCATAGGCCAACGTTGCTTCAACAATGGATTGTGGAGGACGCAAGGGAATGTGTTTTAAAGTAATGTTATGTGTGCTGGTGATATATACAGTGATATTAGGTGAGTTTATACCCCGGGGTTTATAGATAATTTGTCTGTTCTGTGTGTTTGGTGGTATCGGGTATGGAACTTACCTCTTACATGTACATTGCTTTGATAAAAATTGAACTTTGAGCACCTCCATGTTTGTGTTAGTTGTTTTATATGTTTATATATATATATATATATATATATATATATATATATATATATATATATATATATATATATATATATATATATATATATATATAAATCTTTGAAATGTAATGGGTATATAGTGGCTGTCGATCATGCCATAAAGGTACACGTAACCAATTGTAATTTTGTTAAGTGACCATTTGATGGTGAACCGAACGATGGTCCTTCACTAATTTCAAAATTAATACAATAATGAATTTTAATGAAGTACATGTGATTCAAATTGGTGCGAGGTGTTTTATGCTGTCAAAACACATCATGCCGAATTCCCGATTTGTGTGGATTTGTTTTAGTGTGCATTTGTTAAATATTCATTAATCCAAATAAGACACGTCGACACCAAAATGGCGCTAGGAGTACATCTGTGTTTGCACGCATCCAGTTAATATCTTTAAGTCTATGGCACATTATTAGGGCCATTATTATGTACATCTTATTTGATTCGTCTCAACAACTTATTTGGCAACTCGACATCTTATTTGATTCGTCTCAACAACTTATTTGGCACCTCGACATCTTATTTGATTCGTCTCAACAACTTATTTTGCTCCTCGATAACCTATTTGCCTCGACAACTTCTTTGGCTCCTCAATAACTTATTTGACTCGCCTTGACAACTTCTTTGGCTCCTCGATAACTTATTAAGACAACATGTATGACGTTCTCTTGTACGCAATATTTTAGCATCCCTAGCTCCCCTTCAGTAAATATGTGCTCTCTTGCTTTTGTGCAAACGTCATTTCGCGTCATACAAAATCTGCTGTTACGTCAAAGAGCATCATCAAAGTTTTGTGTAGTTTTTTGAAGAGTGGATGGGCTCTCACAATGTTGACCACGGAAACGGAAGCAAATGTTATAACCAAAGGATACGTTCTAAATATGTTGGAGAAAGAGATCAAACAG
Organism: Glandiceps talaboti; assembly: GCF_964340395.1. Classification (NCBI taxonomy): domain Eukaryota; kingdom Metazoa; phylum Hemichordata; class Enteropneusta; family Spengelidae; genus Glandiceps; species Glandiceps talaboti. Next base: position 15,462,270 of record NC_135552.1, read on the forward strand.
AGCTGTCCGAGAGGAGAGAGGACATAATGATGGCTTACCACTTTATCAAGTTCGTATACAAAAACATCTAGGCGCGGATTTGATGCCACGACTGAATAGAACCATGGGTCTGTTATAAGATTGACAACTGTAGAATGCGCCGCGGCAAGAAAAAACTCTAACCTATTCTCCGTCAAAATCAATCAACAAAACTTTTGAAGTCAGCTTTAGAATTCAATTTGGCCGCCAAATAGTGTATTACAGCAATTAGTTTATTTCAGATCTGTATTAAAAGGCCACGGGCTAAAACAGCAAAACCAAAAACATTTCAGGGAGATTCCACTATATTTCTGATTGCAAGATAATATAAATGATGTAGACATATTGCTTTAATAGATGATACTCGTCATGTTTGATGCAGTATTTACAATAAATACTGTAACTAAGTAATATTGTCTTAACTCTATGGAACTTGAAAACAAGATGGTGAACCCCTAAATTTCTTTTGGTTTAAAAGACTAGGAACGCTTTCATATGGCAAACTAGTTTGGAAAGAATTGAAGAACTTTGGTTTTCAGGGAAAGTTATCCCTGGACATATTCTACTATAACGATATGCTGTTCTCATATGGCAGGTATCGCTTCATCCACTCTCTATGGGATTCAAATTAGAAATACTAGGGCTACAGAAACACATTAAATAGTTGCCTAACATATATTCAATTTTGTTCCATTTGCAGTTGCAATTGTGCACAAAACCAAGCGATATATGAATATGGACATTGGCACTCATATACACAACGGAACATTCAACAATAGAAACATCACAACAGGAGATCGGGACAGGGAGAAACTACACGTCTTGATATTCGCCAGCAAAAGAACTGGATCTTCTTTCCTTGGAGAATATTTCAACCAAAATCCAAGATTCTTCTACAGTCGGGAACCTCTAATGACGATGACTCAAATGGCTTTACAGAAGAAAATATCGGATTCTTTGTTTGATACCTTGTCAGTAGACGTCCTATCTAAATTCTTCCATTGTGACTTCTCTGAAACACACCCATGGTTGTCATTGCTAAAACCTGGCTGCCAAAATTCAATCGCTTTGAACAATACTTCAATTTGTCACAGAACTGATACGTTCAAAAACATTTCTATGTCAACACAAAATGTGATGGATATTCTGACGCCATCTTGTCAATCACATGATCACATTGCAGCAAAGGTCATTCGCATATATGATTTAAATCTTCTGCGGTCCTTCGCTCTCGATCCGACTTTAAACATTAAAATCATCCATCTTGTCAGAGATCCCCGTGCCGTCTTTCACTCAAGAAATACCATCAAAGAACAGAACAGAGATTTTGCAAGAAGAAAAATGGCCGTGGACGAGGTCACAGATTATTGCCGTAATCTCATTAAAAATCTCGCGATAGCAAGATCAGGTTTATCAGGAATTGAAGGAAAATACAAATTAGTGCGTTACGAGGATTTGGCAACGAGGCCAATTGAAATGATGAAAGATATATACGATTTTCTTGGCTTGTCATATTCTCCTGAAGTGGAAACCTGGTTACAAAAAAACACTGTTATCAACGCAAAACATGCTTTCTCAACTAGTAAAAATGCAGAATTTGTTTTGAAAAAGTGGCGTCATGCAATGCCATGGTACAAAGTCAGAGACGTTCAAACTAAATGTTCTGTAGCTATGGACCTACTTCATTATCATTTGATCAAAAATCAGAAAGATCTGCAAAATGATTCGATCCCTACATTTCAGTAATCAATATTTAAATATATATGACCATAAGGCCAAAAAAGAGAGGATTGTTTCTGGTCAGCCCACATTCGTGTCGTTTTCTTTTTTCGTGTTTGTCCAGCCAATGCAGTCTGCAGATCTGGGGGGAAACACAAACATAACTCTCCCTACTTCAGTGAAGAAAACTGCAGAGCCAGTCATGAACGAACAAGCAAATGACATCTGCCCCACATATCACTTGCTCTAAAGTATTTTTTTTTTAAAAGAGGAGTAACTGTCATAAAAAGTAGATTTAGTTACAGGTTTGTTGAGAATTTTAAAAAATCGCGTCGTCGCACAAGTTTAGACAAAATGTACTGTCCTGACCAGAAACAATTCCTTTTTTGCCTAATCACACAGTATATATGCCATTCATTGGCATGGCAATCCTGCCTAGTTCACACCCATGATATAAGGTAGACATTTAAATTATAGGTTGTCTTTATTATGGTTGTTATGTTTAACAGGGCTTCATTAAAGACATAACCTCAACATGTCAACTTACTAATTTACATGCTGAATTTATACAACATCATGGTCACATAATGAAAGTCATAAAACTGATGTACATAAACTGACAGTTATGCCAGTTTTGGTTGAAACCAGTCCATGTATATGAGAGGTATACGTGAACTCTTGAGTACATTTTGTATTTTGACCTTGAATATAGAGGTTAAGGTCAAAGTTCAAGGTCTTATCTGAAGGTTAATCATGTATAACATAGGTGGAGACACTCAAGTGAGGAGTCTATTAAGCTATTAAGCTTTCATAGCATGGGAAATGTGAATTATGTATCACTATGGTTACTATCAGGCCATTATCATGAAAGTCACACAACAAAATGATGTGCATATGTATTTTAATTCCAAGAGCAATATCTGAATGCACTTTCACCTACCTACATATCAGATTCAACTTACGTAAACCAACTCCCCAAATGCTCAATCACAAATTAGTCTTACATGGTGAGTGTGTATTCTCTCACGTGCTGTCTTTGTCTTTGAATTAAAACTGCTATGGCAAAGAATTTAAAGACTTATCTATTTTCCAAAGCTTTCTAACGGTATAGACCTCTGAACTTTTTGTCGTACAAGAAATTGGTGTTTTATCATTTGACTGAAGGATGGGTAGATGGATAGATGGCTGAATGGATTGATGGACTGATGGTAGCAAAACGCTCAATACCTGGCTTAATTCTGTATCATGCCCTGCAAAAACGTTCAATTGTGTTCAATGTTCTTCAGAAACTCCAGAATATAATCAAAATTAAATTAAAGCATACATTTTTATTACCTCTCATAAGGGGGGGGGTGTAATTTAATGGTTTTGTCTGTCTGTCTGTCGGTGTGTTTATGTACGTGCGTGTCTGGCTGTCTGTCTCTCTGTGGACACGATATCTCAAAAATTACTGCATCGATTCAATGAAATTTGCTTCACATTTTCCACATGGTAATGGTAAGAATTTTGAAAGCATCTCATTAACATCAATTAGTCATTTTCATAATATATATATATATATATATATATATATATATATATATATATATATATATATATATATATATATATATATATATATAACTTTACACTGAGGTTCTATATATAAATAATATCATGAACCATACAGTTCTGACCCAAATATTTCGAGGAGACTGAGCTCCTCTTCATCGTTGGGTCTCCAGTTCTGTCAAACAAATCAAGTTCTGTTTCACTGTAAATACTGAAGACAAGGGTTATTGTCATGCAAAATTGTGTTCTTGTCCTGGAATGGTATGAATATTACACTCAGCCAGCTGTGGAGTACTGGTGACTACTGGTTGCTATGTTACTGTTTTCTATTGATGCCATTGGTGAGTGTATCAAGTTTCTTATCCATAATGATTCAAGTAGTTGACGGTAGGTTTTATCTGGTGTGTAGATTTAAAGTGTAACATAACTTGATTTGTTTGACAGAACTGGAGACCCACCGATGAAGAGGAGCTCAGTCTCTTCGCAATATTTGGAACAGAACTGTATGGTTCATGATATTATATATATATATATATATATATATATATATATATATATATATATATATATATATATATATATATATATATATATATATATATATATATAATATAATCTTTATTTTGCACTATAGGCCACCGGCCCTACGTGCATTAAGTCAGAACAGAAAAATACATTTACAGTCAAAGGTGTGTTATGTTACAGAGTGAGCATCATTGCGTAATTTGAAAGCATAAAATAGAAATTTACTGACATTACGGGTAATTTCCGTCTTATTTGTGTTCAATAATTGTACAAATTTATCCATATTTGGTTGGTAGTGGTAGAAATTGGGAATATATTTTTTTCTAAGCTCGTTCTGCAAAGGACATACCAGCCGAAAGTGAAATTTATCCTCAATTGTTGCATTGATATATATATATATATATATATTACATATTGTTTAAAAATAGTGGCCAACACTAATCCCATTACGTCAATTTGAATTATGGTATTATGGTTTATGGTTTATGGAAAATTAAATTGTCATTCATTGCTCCCTATTGAACCTGTCAACGTAGGTATGACTGTGAAATTTATCATCACAGGTCAAACAGTATACTGTGGGTAACAAAATACGTGTTCTCATAAGCAGTTGGCATCCTCCTGTTGTGGTCTCCGCAAAATTTGGCATAGGCCAACGTTGATTCAACAATGGATTGTGGAGAACGCAAGGGAAGGTGTTTTAAAGTAATATTATGTCTGCTGGTGATTTATACAGTTATATTAGGTGAGTTTATACCCCGGAGTTTACACAAAATTTGTCTGTTCTGTGTGCTTGGTGGTAATGGGTGTGGAACTTACCTCTTACATGTACATTGGTTTGATAAATAGTGAACTTTGGGCACTTCCATGTTTGTGTTAGTTGTTTTATATATATAAATCTTTGAAATATAATGGTATATAGTGGCTGTCGATCATGCCATAAACTTAGATACACGTAACCAATTGTAATTTTGTTAAGTGACATTGGATGGTGAACCGAACGATGGTCCTTTACAGATTTCTAAATTAATACAAGCGGTAAAATACAGATAATGAATTTTAATGAAGTACATGTGATTCAAATTGGTGCGAGGTGTTTTATGCTGTCAAAACACATCATGCCGAATTCCCCATTTGTATGGATTTGTTTTAGTGTGCATTTGGTTAAATATTTATTAATCAAAACAAGCCACGTCGCCACCAAAATGGCGCTAGGAGTACATCTGTTACATGTGTTTGTATGCATCCAGTTAATATCTTTAAGTCTTTATCAAGTTCGTATCCAAAACATCTAGGCGCGGATTTGATGCCACGACTGAATAGAACCATGGGTCTGTTATAAGATTGACAATTGTAGAATGCGCTGCGGCAAGAAAAAACTCCAACCTATTCTCCGTCAAAATCAATCAACCAAAGTTTTGAAGTCAGTTTTAGAATTTAATTTGGCCGCCAAATAGTGTATGACAGCAATTAATTTATTTCAGAACTGTATTAAAAGGCCACGGGCTAAAACAACAAAACCAAAAACATTTCAGGGAGATTCAACTATATTTCTGATTGCAAAATAATATAATTGATGTAGACATATTGCTTTAATAGATGATACTCGTCATGTTTGATGCAGTATTTACAATAAATACTGTAATTAAGTAATATTGTCTTAACTCTATGGAACTTGAAAACAAGATGGTGAATCCCTAAATTTATTTTGGTTTAAAAGACTAGGAACGCTTCCATATGGCAACCTAGTTTGGAAAGAATTGAAGAACTTTGATTTTCAGGGAAAGTTATCAGTAGACATATTCTACCATAACAATATGCTGTTCTCATATGGCAGGTATCACTCCATCCACTCTCTGTGGGATTCAAATTAGAAATACTAGGGCTACAGAAGCACATTAAATAGTTGCCTAACATGTATTCAATTTTGTTCCATTTGCAGTTGCAATTGTGCACAAAACCAATCGATATATGAATATGGACATCGACACTCATATACACAACGGAACATTCAACAGTAGAAACATCACAACAGGAGATGGGGACAGGGTGAAACTACACGTCTTGATATTCGCCAGCAAAAGAACTGGATCTTCTTTCCTTGGAGAATATTTCAACCAAAATCCAAGATTCTTCTACAGTTATGAACCTCTAATGACGTGGACTCAAATGGCCTTACAGAGGAAAATATCGGATTCTTTGTTTGATACCTTGTCAGTAGATGTCCTATCCAAGTTTTTCCATTGTGACTTCTCTGAAACACACCCATGGTTGTCATTGCTAAAACCTGGCTGCTCACATTCAATCGCTTTGAACAATACTTCAATTTGTCACAGAACTGATACGTTCAAAAACATTTCTTTGTCAACACAAAATGTGATGGATATTCTGACGCCATCTTGTCAATCACATGATCACATTGCAGCAAAGGTCATTCGCATATATGATTTAAATCTTCTGCGGTCCTTCGCTCTCGATCCGACTTTAAACATTAAAATCATCCATCTTGTCAGAGATCCCCGTGCCGTCTTTCACTCAAGAAATACCATCAAAGAACAGAACAGAGATTTTGCAAGAAGAAAAATGGCCGTGGACGAGGTCACAGATTATTGCCGTAATCTCGCTAAAAATCTCGCGATAGCAATTCAAGATCAGGTTTATCAGGAATTGAAGGAAAATACAAATTAGTGCGTTACGAGGATTTGGCAACGAGGCCAATTGAAATGATGAAAGATATGTACGATTTTCTTGGCTTGTCATATTCTCCTGAAGTGGAAACCTGGTTACAAAAAAACACTATTATCAACGCAAAACACGCTTTCTCAACTAGTAAAAATGCAGAATTTGTTTTGAAAAAGTGGCGTCATGCAATGCCATGGTACAAAGTCAGAGACGTTCAAACTAAATGTTCTGTAGCTATGGACCTACTTCATTATCATCTGATCAAAAATCAGAAAGATCTGCAAAATGATTCGATCCCTACATTTCAGTAATCAATATTTAAATATATATGACCATAAGGCCAAAAAAGAGAGGATTGTTTCTGGTCAGTCCACACTCGTGTCGTTTTCTTTTTTCGTGTTTGTCCAGCCAATCTAGTCTGCAGATCGGGGGGGAAACACAAACATAACTCTCCCTACTTCAGTGAAGAAAACTGCAGAGCCAGTCATGAACGAACAAGCAAATGACATCTGCCCCACATATCACTTGCTCTAAAGTATTTTTTTTTTAAAAAGAACAGTAACTGTCATAAAAAGTAGATTTAGTTACAGGTTTGTTGAGAATTTAAAAAAAATCGCGTCGTCGCACAAGCGGCGACCCTTTGAGACCTCCTGATTACTAATTTTGAGGTCTAACAACTTTGCCACGGGAAAGTGTTTTTTTTTCATTGAAATATTTGAACAGGAGGAGGGTCATATTTTAGAGAAAGGAAATTGTGGGAGGGTCATTTTCGAACGGACAACCTGGGGCAAATATCCCCTCGGTAACAAACTAGTGTATCCAATACACTTGGTGATTCATTGTTTATATGTTGCAAGTTTCTTTCTTGCGTCAGTCTTCTGGCGATGTTTTTTTCAATCAGGTACTGATGGTGCGGTTTCATCTCAACAGACACACTGTTACTATACTACATTATAAACAGGGTTGACGACCCTGCATATTATTTTGACACCAAAAGTGACTTTGCCTCGCGCTGGAACTACAGTTCTTAGATTCAGACAATATTTGGCCACCAGTTGTGTTACAGGTCCAAGCACATGCTGGTACACAAAAAAGAGTAATAACAATGATAGATTTGACGAAAACAGCTGTTATATAAGTCTTGTGGTCTCGGGTAGAGCGAGATCTCGTGCATGACACGTAACATCCAAATATGTAGATAAGTCACTGTCACATGGGGTATTTTTTCCCGCCATTCACAAACACGGAATACGACTTCGAAACATGACATATTTTGTACTTTGTAGGCCTAATTAGGAGTGGGATTTAGTGTATAAAAGGGAAGATTTTTAAAGATTTCGTCAGTCAACCTGGGGACTCACTGGATGCTATAACTTTTAGGGAAAGAGTAATCCATACTCTTGCAACTTCGTAGCCAACTTCTCTACCCTCACTGACCCGGCAAGCTGCACTGTCGATGTCACTGGCAAGCCCGTCTGTCTGGTTCGATAAATGTGATGGTAGTAGATGTTATACGAATTGCGAGCAGTATAGCGAGGAACGTGTAGATACTATATGATTGCGGTAGTAGAGCAAGGAACGAGCTTGAGTAGATGCTATATGATTGCAGTAGTATAGCGAGAAACTTGCAAGACTTCCGGACGGACCAAACTGTTGTTTGTGTATTTTTTATTTTTGTTTGAAATGAATGTGACGTTGTCAGTCTAAACGTACTTCCTGTGCGTACTAAATTATATTTATTGGGTGTGCCAGTCGCTAGTCGTTAAACTTGCGGCGATCACCCTAGACTTTACTCAACATAATTATATACATTGTACAACATGTTGCACTTCGACTTGAACTCAAGGGCTATTTATTGGTTGGACAGGGAATTGAAGAAGTTCTGCCGGTAAATAAATATCACACAGAGGGCCGAGTGCAACAGGAGTATCACATGGATCTGGTAAAATATCGTTGAAAACCTTTAATTTGTACAAGGATGACAAAAATCCCCCCTGTGGGGCCCTGTTGTTCGAAATTTAATACAGAAAACCCGCGCCATGATGACTCAATGACCGTTTCAATTTGACTGTGGACATGGCATTGGTACGTACACACTATTGATGCATGCCACAGGGATCCGGGATGACATGGCCCATGGGCGAGATTTGGCTATAATTTGCTCCGTGATTGGATGATACATTGTTACAATTTCTTCATCTGACATATATTTACGTTGTATTCTGCATCTCTCAATCTGACGTGACAAAAATATAGTAATATTATCCAACAAAGACTGTCCGTCACTCACTCACTCACTCACTCACTCAGCACAATGTAGGTTCACTGGCGTTGGTGAAGCTTCGTGTGAGAAAGTAATGACAAAAGAGAGATACAAACTGTGGCAAATAACAACAGAGGATACAGTAATTTACCTCGGAGGTAGAAGAGATGCCTCCAGACACAGAGGTCTATTCAAATTGCATGGTTCGCCACACCGCGCCGTAGCAAACTACAGCCTGTTTTACGGCAACGTTCTTAACGCGCCTCCCACTGGCCATGGATGCATTCATATACATGTTTGTATTTCGAAACGTAGTGGTAGAAATAATAACTCTGGTTTGCGAGAATGGGTTCGCAGTGGCCACAATTCCAACACGGCCAATATCTTATATATCCAACTGTACCTTGATCGATGTAATACATTACACGATACCTCCACCCTCATGGTATATTCAAATTGCATGGTTCGCTAGCTGCAACACGGCCAACGTCTTTTATATTCAAAAGTAACTGGACGTCGAGCGACGTCATGTACGTCACAATATGAATAGCCAATCATTACAAACTACAAATTAAGCATTCGGTTGTCGTGTCATGCGCATCTTCGGTACAGTTGTCTTTTGGGGGTGTTTACAAACTGTAATTTGTCACTAAAATGTCGGTTTTCAACATCATGTGTAATCCCCAGTATATCTAAGTTTGATGTGTTGTTTTGTACCGATTTAGTTCTATTTCTGTTTCTTGAACTCCATGTGGACATGTGACTCGGACGAACGCTACGCATTACCGCCGAAGATGAGCAGCTTCAAGTTCGGCCGGAAAGTACCTCCCTCCAAGTAGGAAATATAACTTGACACAGGCACCTGTGTATATACAAAGATAACTTGACACAGACACCTGTGTATATACAAACGAAAGCATGTAGCTAGACATGGCCGCGTCGTTGGCTTTCGGGATCTTCCTAATATGGACCCTACATCGACCACCACCAGCAGCATCTCTAGATCGATTGGAAAGCCAGCGTCAACGGAAACCTCTGGGTTGATAGACACTGTCCACACTGTCGCGTGACGTTGATTTATTTTGCTAATGCATAAGCTATTGATGCAGACACTCAGTACACACAATCGTGGAATTTGACATCACAGTACACAGTACAACCGTTCTAGCAGTTATTTATAGATGCCGGTTATCTGAACATCTTTATATATTAATTTTAACATAAACACTCTGACAAATCTTTTTAATACACTTATTACATGTATAAAGCCATTGCAGATGTAGACAACAGGATGCAATCCTCAAGAAAATATAAAAGAACTTCAAAGCTTTTTTGTTTCACAGCAGTACAGCTGTACACGAGTATCATGTCTTCAGTGTGTACATTTGTGTATGTTTCAATCCTACTGTGTGCCGTGACCGTGTGTGTCTGTTTAAGTTAGTTTGATATTTAGTATAAAAAGGAAGAGACAGTAGACATTTAACCCTATATCATGTCATCAGGTCTTAGTACAAAACTGCGCATTTCTACTGCTAGTATTGATGTCGTAGAAAATGTAATAGACAAACCAAATTAACATAGACTGTACAGTTCACGTGACATAAATAGTTCTAAAGACTGACTGTAAAGATCATTCGGGGTCACTATTATATACCTATCGTATGAAACTACACCGGAAAAGAGGAACACATACATGGCTGGACTCCCATGATCGACTCTTAAAATAATTTTAAAAAATAAGCTCGAAGATATGACAAGACAAAACAATTAAACACACACATGAAGGTAGCATACTTCTTAACCTGTTCATATGTAACGGTTATCCTGCAGGTAGAGACAAACAAAGCATGTACAAACTCACCTACTATTAATATTACTGTATATATCACCAGAGGACAGAACACTTTGAAGTGTTTTTCCTTGGGTCCTTCACAGCAGCTCATCGTTGTCGAAACGTCTATGTCAAATTTGCCGAGATCAAGGGCAGACAACCTAGGAACACATATATTGTGATGGTTCCATTTTGATTAGTCAACATCATAGCCAAATCACCATGGACGCGTCACTTGGTGATGAATTAACTGATCACTGTGCATGAATATTCATGAATAACTAACATATCGCAGTGATGGCCACTGTTTATGTATCACATACTAAATATTACATATACGTACTATCCCCCTCTTCAACAACTTAAACCATTTTCAAAGTTAGCATTAACCACTATGAATCACTCTAATAAACATACGACTACTACATTAACCAGATGTAAACTGAATGCCTCCCGTAAGGGCAAAACCATTGTTCCTTATACATATTGTTGGAATGTAAAATTCTGAGCTCTGGCTATCATACATTATGTACCCCTCAATTGGAAAATGAATTACATGTATGTGAAATTTGAAGCTTGCATACTTAAGGGGTAAACTAATTATCGAAAAAGAACTAATTATGCAAATGACCCAGTGTGGTCATAAGCTGCACGAACAAGCTTTAAAGGACACATCATTTTTGATGTTAATTAGATGTATACCAAATTCTTACCAATACCATGTGGAAAATGTGAAGCAAGTTTCATTGAATCGAGGCAGAAATTTTTGCGATATCGTGTCCACAGACAGACAGAGACAGACAGACAGACATGCACGTGCACGTACACAAACACACAGACAGACAGACAGACAGACAAACAGACAGACAGACAGACAGACAGACAGACAGACAGACAGACAAAATCATTAATTTACCCCACCCCCGTACGGGAGGTAATAAAAATGTATGCTTTAATTTAATGTCGATTACATTCTGGAGTTTCTGAAGAACACTGGACACAATTCAACGTTTTTGCTGGGCATGATACATAATTAAGCAAGGTATTGAGCGCTTTGCTACCATCAGTCCATCAATCCATTCAGCCATCTATCCATCTACCCATCCTTCAGTCAAATGATAAAACACCAATTTCTAGTACGACAAAAAGTTCAGAAGTCTGTACCGTTAGAAAGCTTTGGATAATAGATTAGTTTATAAATTCTTTGCCATAGTAGTTTTAATTCAAAGACAAAGACAGCACATGAGAATACACACTCACCATGTAAGACTAATTTGTCATTGAATATTTCTGGAATTGGCTTTATGTAAGTTGAATATGATATGTAGGTAGGCGAAAGTCCATTCAGAGATTACTTTTGGAATTAAAATACATATGCACATCATTGTTGTGTGACCTTCACGATATGGCCTAACTCTAAAAGCTTAATAGCTAGAGTCCTCACTTGAGTGTCTCCACCTATGTTATCCATGATTAACCTTCAGATAAGACCTTGAACTTTGACCTTAACCTCTATATTCAAGGTCACATATACCTCTCATATACATGGACTGGTTTCAACCAAAACTGGCATAACTGTCAATTTATGTACATCAGTTTTATGACTTTCATGATGTGACCAAGATGTTTGTTGTATAAATTCAGCATGTGAATTAGTAAGTTGACATGTTGAGGTTATGTCTTTAATGAAGCCCTGTTAAACATAACAACCATAATAAAGACAGCCTATAATTTAAATGTCTACCTTGTATCATGGGTGTAAACTAGGCAGGATTGCCATGCCAATGAATGGCATATATACTGTGTGATTAGGCAAAAAAGGAATTGTTTCTGGTCAGGACATTTTGTCTAAACTTGTGAGACGACGCGATTTATTAAAATTCAAACCTGTAACTAAATATACTATTTATGACAGTCACTCTTCTTTTTATAAAGTACTTTAGAGCAAGTGTGTTTGTGGGGCAGGTGGCATTTGCTTGTTCATGATTGGCTCTGCAGTTGTCCAGTGAAGTAGCAGGGTGGGTTTTTTATGTTTCCATCCGGATCTGCAGACTGCATGGGCAGGACAAACACAAAAAGACCGACGCAAGGGTATTAAAGTGATGCGCGCACTGACCAGAAACAATTCTCACATTTTTTGGCCTTATGGTCATACCATTACTGAAATGTAGGGATCGAATCCTTACGCAGATCTTTCTCGTTTTTCATCAGATGATAATGAAGTAGGTTCATAGCTACAGAACATTTAGTTTGAATGTCTCTGACTTTGTTCCATGGCATTGCATGACGCCACTTTTTCAAAACAAATTCTGCATTTTTACTAGTTGAGAGTTGGAGTTTTTTCTTGCCGCAGCGCATTCTACAATTATCAATCTTATAACAGACCCATGGTTCTATTCAGTCGTGGCATCAAATCCGCGCCTAGATGTTTTGGATACGAACTTGATAAAGACTTAAAGATATTAACTGGATGCATACTAACACAGATGTACTCCTAGCGCCATTTTGGTGGCGACGTGGCTTGTTTTGATTAATAAATATTTAACTAAATGCACACTAAAACAAATCCACACAAATGGGGAATTCGGCATGATGTGTTTTGACAGCATAAAACACCTCGCACCAATTTGAATCACATGTACTTCATTAAAATTCATTATCTGTATTTTACCGCTTGCATTAAATTAGAAATCTGTAAAGGACCATCGTTCGGTTCACCATCAAATGTCACTTAACAAAATTACAATTGGTCACGTGTACCTAAGTTTATGGCATGATCGACAGCCACTATATACCATTATATTTCAAAGATTTATATATAAATATGATCATATAAAACAACTAACACAAACATGGAAGTGCTCAAAGTTCACTATTTATCAAACCAATGTACATGTAAGAGGTAAGTTCCACACCCAATACCACCAAGCACACAGAACAGACAAATTTTGTGTAAACTCCAGGGTATAAACTCACCTAATATAACTGTATAAATCACCAGCACACATAACATTACTTTAAAACACCTTCCCCTGCGTCCTCCACAATCCATTGTTGAATCAACGTTGGCCTATGCTAAATTTTGCGGAGACCACAACAGGAGGATGCCAACTGCTTATGAGAACACGTATTTTGTTACCCACAGTATACTCTTTGACCTGTGATGATAAATTTCACAGTCATACCTACGTTGACAGGTTCAATAGGGAGCAATGAATGACATTTTAATTTTCCATAAACCATAAACCATAATACCATAATTCAAATTGACGTGATGGGATTAGTGTTGGCCACTATTTTTAAACAATATGTAATATATATATATATATATATATATATATATATATATATATATATATATATATAATATATAATCTTTATTTTGCACTATAGACCACCGGCCCTACGTGCATTAAGTCAGAACAGAAAAGTACATTTACAGTCAAAGGTGTGTTATGTTACAGAGTGAGCATCATTGAGTAATTTGAAAGCATAAAATAGATATTTACTGACATTACGGGTAATTTCTGTCTTATTTGTGTTCAATAATTGTACAAATTTATCCATATTTGGTTGGTAGTGGTAGAATTTGGGAATATATTTTTTTCTAAGCTCGTTGTACAAAGGACATACCAGCCGAAAGTGAAATTTATCCTCAATTGTTGCATTGATATATATATATATATATATATATATATATATATATATATATATATATATATATATATATATATATATATATATATATATATATATATATATATTACATATTGTTTAAAAATAGTGGCCAACACTAATCCCATCACGTCAATTTGAATTATGGTATTATGGTTTATGGTTTATGGAAAATTAAAATATCATTCATTGCTCCCTATTGAACCTGTCAACGTAGGTATGACTGTGAAATTTATCATCACAGGTCAAAGAGTATACTGTGGGTAACAAAATACGTGTTCTCATAAGCAGTTGGCATCCTCCTGTTGTGGTCTCCGCAAAACTTAGCATAGGCCAACGTTGATTCAACAATGGATTGTGGAGGACGCAGGGGAAGGTGTTTTAAAGTAATGTTATGTCTGCTGGTGATTTATACAGTTATATTAGGTGAGTTTATACCCTGGAGTTTACACAAAATTTGTCTGTTCTGTGTGCTTGGTGGTAATGGGTGTGGAACTTACCTCTTACATGTACATTGGTTTGATAAATAGTGAACTTTGGGCACTTCCATGTTTGTGTTAGTTGTTTTATATATATAAATCTTTGAAATATAATGGTATATAGTGGCTGTCGATCATGCCATAAACTTAGGTACACGTGACCAATTGTAATTTTGTTAAGTGACATTTGATGGTGAACCGAACGATGGTCCTTTACAGATTTCTAATTTAATGCAAGCGGTAAAATACAGATAATGAATTTTAATGAAGTACATGTGATTCAAATTGGTGCGAGGTGTTTTATGCTGTCAAAACACATCATGCCGAATTCCCCATTTGTGTGGATTTGTTTTAGTGTGCATTTAGTTAAATATTTATTAATCAAAACAAGCCACGTCGCCACCAAAATGGCGCTACATCTGTGTTAGTATGCATCCAGTTAATATCTTTAAGTCTTTATCAAGTTCGTATCCAAAACATCTAGGCGCGGATTTGATGCCACGACTGAATAGAACCATGGGTCTGTTATAAGATTGATAATTATAGAATGCGCTGCGGCAAGAAAAAACTCCAACTCTCAACTAGTAAAAATGCAGAATTTGTTTTGAAAAAGTGGCGTCATGCAATGCCATGGAACAAAGTCAGAGACATTCAAACTAAATGTTCTGTAGCTATGAACCTACTTCATTATCATCTGATGAAAAACGAGAAAGATCTGCGTAAGGATTCGATCCCTACATTTCAGTAATGGTATGACCATAAGGCCAAAAAATGTGAGAATTGTTTCTGGTCAGTGCGCGCATCACTTTAATACCCTTGCGTCGGTCTTTTTGTGTTTGTCCTGCCCATGCAGTCTGCAGATCCGGATGAAAACATAAAAAACCCACCCTGCTACTTCACTGGACAACTGCAGAGCCAATCATGAACAAGCAAATGCCACCTGCCCCACAAACACACTTGCTCTAAAGTACTTTATAAAAAGAAGAGTGACTGTCATAAATAGTATATTTAGTTACAGGTTTGAATTTTAATAAATCGCGTCGTCTCACAAGTTTAGACAAAATGTCCTGACCAGAAACAATTCCTTTTTTTGCCTAATCACACAGTATATATGCCATTCATTGGCATGGCAATCCTGCCTAGTTTACACCCATGATACAAGGTAGACATTTAAATTATAGGCTGTCTTTATTATGGTTGTTATGTTTAACAGGGCTTCATTAAAGACATAACCTCAACATGTCAACTTACTAATTCACATGCTGAATTTATACAACAAACATCTTGGTCACATCATGAAAGTCATAAAACTGATGTACATAAATTGACAGTTATGCCAGTTTTGGTTGAAACCAGTCCATGTATATGAGAGGTATATGTGACCTTGAATATAGAGGTTAAGGTCAAAGTTCAAGGTCTTATCTGAAGGTTAATCATGGATAACATAGGTGGAGACACTCAAGTGAGGACTCTAGCTATTAAGCTTTTAGAGTTAGGCCATATCGTGAAGGTCACACAACAATGATGTGCATATGTATTTTAATTCCAAAAGTAATCTCTGAATGGACTTTCGCCTACCTACATATCATATTCAACTTACATAAAGCCAATTCCAGAAATATTCAATGACAAATTAGTCTTACATGGTGAGTGTGTATTCTCATGTGCTGTCTTTGTCTTTGAATTAAAACTACTATGGCAAAGAATTTATAAACTAATCTATTATCCAAAGCTTTCTAACGGTACAGACTTCTGAACTTTTTGTCGTACTAGAAATTGGTGTTTTATCATTTGACTGAAGGATGGGTAGATGGATAGATGGCTGAATGGATTGATGGACTGATGGTAGCAAAGCGCTCAATACCTTGCTTAATTATGTATCATGCCCAGCAAAAACGTTGAATTGTGTCCAGTGTTCTTCAGAAACTCCAGAATGTAATCGACATTAAATTAAAGCATACATTTTTATTACCTCCCGTACGGGGGTGGGGTAAATTAATGATTTTGTCTGTCTGTCTGTCTGTCTGTCTGTTTGTCTGTCTGTCTGTGTGTTTGTGTACGTGCACGTGCATGTCTGTCTGTCTGTCTGTCTGTCTGTCTGTCTGTTTGTGTACGTGCATTTCTGTCTGTCTGTCTCTGTCTGTGGACACAATATCGCAAAATTTTCTGCCTCGATTCAATGAAACTTGCTTCACATTTTCCACATGGTATTGGTAAGAATTTGGTATACATCTAATTAACATCAAAAATGATGTGTCCTTTAAAGCTTGTTCGTGCAGCTTATGACCACACTGGGTCATTTGCATAATTAGTTGTTTTTCGATAATTAGTTTATACCCTAAGTATGCAAGCTTCAAATTTCACATACATATAATTCATTTTCCAATTGAGGGGTACATAATGTATGATAGCCAGAGCTCAGAATTTTACATTCCAACAATATGTATTAGGAACAATGGTTTTGCCCTTACGGGAGGCATTCAGTTTACATCTGGTTAATGTAGTAGTGGTATGTTTATTAGAGTGATTAATAGTGGTTAATGCTAACTTTGAAAATGGTTTAAGTTGTTGAAGAGGGGGATAGTACGTATATATGTAATATTTAGTATATGATACATAAACAGTGGCCATCACTGCGATATGTTAGTTATTCATGAATATTCATGCACAGTGATCAGTTAATTCATCACCAAGTGACGCGTCCATGGTGATTTGGCTATGATGTTGACTAATCAAAATGGAACCATCACAATATATGTGTTCCTAGGTTGTCTGCCCTTGATCTCGGCAAATTTGACATAGACGTTTCGACAACGATGGGTTGCTGTGAAGGACCCAAGGAGAAACACTTCAAAGTGTTCTGTCCTCTGGTGATATATACAGTAATATTAATAATAGGTGAGTTTAATTTGTACATGCTTTGTTTGTCTCTACCTGCAGGATAACCGTTACATATGAACAGGTTAAGAAGTATGCTACCTTCATGTGTACGTGTTTAATTGTTTTGTCTTGTCATATCTTCGAGCTTATTTTTTAAAATTATTTTAAGAGTCGATCATGGGAGTCCAGCCATGTATGTGTTCCTCTTTTCCGGTGTAGTTTCATACGATAGGTATATAATAGTGACCCCGAATGATCTTTACAGTCAGTCTTTAGAACTATTTATGTCACGTGAACTGTTTAATATACAGTCTATGTTAATTTGGTTTGTCTATTACATTTTCTACGACATCAATACTAGCAGTAGAAATGCGCAGTTTTGTACTAAGACCTGATGACATGATATAGGGTTAAATTAGGTCTACTGTCTCTTCCTGTTCATACTAAATATCAAACTAACTTAAACAGACACACACGGTCACGGCACACAGTAGGATGAAACATACACAAATGTACACACTGAAGACATGTCACTCGTGTACAGCTGTGAAACAAAAAAGCTTAATTGAAGTTCTTTTATATTTTCTTGAGGATTGCATCCCGTTGTCTACATCTGCAATGGCTTTATACATGTAATAAGTGTATTAAAAAGGTTTGTCAGAGTGTTTATGTTAAAATTAATATATATAAAGATGTTCAGATAACCGGCATCTATAAATAACTGCTAGAACGGTTGTACTGTGTACTGTGATGTCAAATTCCACGATTGTGTGTACTGAGTGTCTGCATCAATAGCTTATGCATTAGCAAAATAAATCAACGTCACGCGACAGTGTGGACAGTGTCTATCAACCCAGAGGTTTTCGTTGACGCTGGCTTTCCAATCGATCTAGAGATGCTGCTGGTGGTCGATGTAGGGTCCATATTAGGAAGATCCCGAAAGCCAACGACGCGGCCATGTCTAGCTACATGCTTTCGTTTGTATATACACAGGTGTCTGTGTCAAATTATCTTTGTATATACACAGGTGCCTGTGTCAAGCTATATTTCCTACTTGGAGGGAGGTACTTTCCGGCCGAACTTGAAGCTGCTCATCTTCGGTGGTAATGCCTAGCGTTCGTCCGAGTCACATGTCCATCCATATGCAGTTCAAGAAACAGAAATAGATCTAAATCGGTACAAAACAACACATCAAACTTAGATATACTGGGGGATTACACATGATGTTGAAAACCGCGAAATTTTTACATTTTAGTGACAAATTACAGTTTGTAAACACCCCCAAAAGACAACTGTACCGAAGATGCGCATGACACGACAACCGAATGCTTAATTTGTAGTTTGTAATGATTGGCTATTCATATTGTGACGTACATGACGTCGCTCGACGTCCAGTTACTTTTGAATATAAAAGACGTTGGCCGTGTTGCAGCTGGCGAACCATGCAGTTTGAATATACCATGAGGGCCGGGTGGAGGTATCGTGTGATGTATTACATCGATCAAGGTACAGTTGGATATATAAGGTATTTGCCGTGTTGGAATTGTGGCCACTACGAACCCATTCTCGCAAACCAGAGTTATTATTTCTACCACTACGTTTCGAAATATATGAATGCATCCATGGCCAGTGGGAGGCGCGTTAAGAACGTTGCCGTAAAACAGGCTGTGGTTTGCTACGGCGCGGTGTGGCGAACCATGCAATTTGAATAGACTTCTGTGTCTGGAGGCATCTCTTCTACCTCCGAGGTAAATTACTGTATCCTCTGTTGTTATTTGCCACAGTTTGTATCTCTCTTTTGTCATTACTTTCTCACACGAAGCTTCACCAACGCCAGTGAACCTACATTGTGCTGAGTGAGTGAGTGAGTGAGTGAGTGACGGACAGTCTTTGTTGGATAATATTACTATATTTTTGTCACGTCAGATTGAGAGATGCAGAATACAACGTAAATATATGTCAGATGAAGAAATTGTAACAATGTATCATCCAATCACGGAGCAAATCATAGCCAAATCTCGCCCATGGGCCATGTCATCCCGGATCCCTGTGGCATGCATCAATAGTGTGTACGTACCAATGCCATGTCCACAGTCAAATTGAAACGGTCATTGAGTCATCATGGCGCGGGTTTTCTGTATTAAATTTCGAACAACAGGGCCCCACAGGGGGGATTTTTGTCATCCTTGTACAAATTAAAGGTTTTCAACGATATTTTACTCCTGTTGCACTCGGCCCTCTGTGTGATATTTATTTACCGGCAGAACTTCTTCAATTCCCTGTCCAACCAATAAATAGCCCTTGAGTTCAAGTCGAAGTGCAACATGTTGTACAATGTATATAATTATGTTGAGTAAAGTCTAGGGTGATCGCCGCAAGTTTAGCGACTGGCACACCCAATAAATATAATTTAGTACGCACAGCAAGTACGTTTAGACTGACAACGTCACATTCATTTCGAACAAAAATAAAAAATACACAAACAACAGTTTGGTCCGTCGGGAAGTCTTGCAAGTTTCTCGCTATACTACTGCAATCATATAGCATCTACTCAAGCTCGTTCCTTGCTCTACTACCGCAATCATATAGTATCTACACGTTCCTCGCTATACTGCTCGCAATTCGTATAACATCTACTACCATCACATTTATCGAACCAGACAGACGGGCTTGCCAGTGACATCGACAGTGCAGCTTGCCGGGTCAGTGAGGGTAGAGAAGTTGGCTACGAAGTTGCAAGAGTATGGATTACTCTTTCCCTCTAAAAGTTATAGCATCCAGTGAGTCCCCAGGTTGACTGACGAAATCTTTAAAAATCTTCCCTTTTATACACTAAATCCCACTCCTAATTAGGCCTACAAAGTACAAAATATGTCATGTTTCGAAGTCGTATTCCGTGTTTGTGAATGGCGGGAAAAAATACCCCATGTGACAGTGACTTATCTACATATTTGGATGTTACGTGTCATGCACGAGATCTCGCTCTACCCGAGACCACAAGACTTATAATATAACAGCTGTTTTCGTCAAATCTATCATTTTTATTACTCTTTTTTGTGTACCAGCATGTGCTTGGACCTGTAACACAACTGGTGGCCAAATATTGTCTGAATCTAAGAACTGTAGTTCCAGCGCGAGGCAAAGTCACTTTTGGTGTCAAAATAATATGCAGGGTCAACCCTGTTTATAATGTAGTATAGTAACAGTGTGTCTGTTGAGATGAAACCGCACCATCAGTACCTGATTGAAAAAAAACATCGCCAGAAGACTGACGCAAGAAAGAAACTTGCAACATACAAACAATGAAGCACCAAGTGTATTGGATATACTAGTTTGTTACCGAGGGGATATTTGCCCCAGGTTGTCCGTTCGAAAATGACCCTCCCACAATTTCCTTTCTCTAAAATATGACCCTCCTCCTGTTCAAATATTTCAATGAAAAAAACACTTTCCCGTGGCAAAGTTGTTAGACCTCAAAATTAGTAATCAGGGGGTCTCAAAGGGTCGCCGCTTGAGGGCGCTCGGTAGAAGTAACTCATTGATAATTAATAACATAAGGTAGCCATTCATTAAAACCATTTTCTGCCATTTGCTGTAACTGTAATGTAGCCATATATTAAAGCCAAAAGTTGGTTTCTTAACTTTCCATTTTCTGCCATTTGCAGTAACTGTAATGTTATACAAAACCAAACTATATATGGACATTGGAACCAATATATACAAAGGGCCATTCAACAGCAGAAACATCACAGCAGGAGATGGGGAAAAGGTGAAACTACACGTTTTGATATTCGCCAGCAAAAGAACTGGATCTTCTTTCCTTGGAGAATATTTCAACCAAAATCCAAGATTCTTCTACAGTTATGAACCGCTAAAGACGTGGACTCAAATGGCTTTAAAGAGGAAAATATCGGATTCTTTGTTTGATACCTTGTCAGTAGATGTCCTATCCAAGTTTTTCCATTGTGACTTCTCTGAAACGCACCCATGGTTGTCATTGCTAAAACCTGGCTGCCAACATTCAATCGCTTTGAACGATACTTCAATTTGCCACAAAGCTTCGTCAAAACAAAATGTGATGGATATTCTGACGTCATCTTGTCAATCACGTGATCACATTGCAGCAAAGGTCATTCGGGTATACGATTTAAATCTTCTGCGTTCCTTTGCTCTCGATCCGACTTTAAACATTAAAATCATCCATCTTGTCAGAGATCCCCGTGCCGTTTTTCACTCAAGAAATATCATCAAAGAACAGAACAGAGATTTTTCCAGAAGAAAAATGGCCGTGGACGAGGTCACAGATTATTGCCGTAATCTCGATAAAAATCTCGCGATAGCAAGATCAGGTTTATCAGGAATTGAAGGAAAATACAAATTAGTGCGTTACGAGGATTTGGCAACGAGGCCAATTGAAATGATGAAAGATATGTACGATTTTCTTGGCTTGTCATATTCTCCTGAAGTGGAAACCTGGTTACAAAAAAACACTGTTATAACCACAAAACACGCTTTCTCAACTAGTAAAAATGCAGAATTTGTTTTGAAAAAGTGGCGTCATGCAATGCCATGGAACAAAGTCAGAGACATTCAAACTAAATGTACTGTAGCTATGGATCTACTTCATTATCATCTGATGAAAAATGAGAAAGATCTGCGTAAGGATTCGATCCCTACATTTCATTAATTTGTGATCACAATCACACAGTACATTATTTAAAAGCAATAAACCACCCGTGGGATGGTATACCACTACCAGTCGGTTTCGACCAGTGAACTCAATATATGCACTCGCTATTGCTCTGGTCAAAACCGACTGGTATACCAGACCCAGGAGGTGGTTTGTCGCTATCATATTACACCAGTATATATTTAAAATCGAAAACAAGATAAGAACTAAGGTTTTATGGTTTTATTTGGCCCCCAGAACACGGATAATTTCCATAGCAATAAAGCTAAATGATCATGGATGTATCACTAATACATCCATGTTTTGATGTGAGACCGGGCCAGTCAGATCTCTCGATTTGCGATATACTGCTGGTATATCCATACGTTGGCATGGCATTTCTACCTGATGAGATAGGGGTAGACACTTGAATTAAGTTTTATTTGTCGTTACATGTAAGTTATGGATTAAAAGTTATTTGTCATGAAGCAAACTGACGTTTCATAGTGTTTACATATGTACGAACAGACAGACAGACAATCGAATTTCAGATTTTTTTTTGGGGGGGGGGTATTGGAAAAAAATTTCCGGGAAATCTTGTTTGTACAGAAATAATTTGGAGGCAGGTCGTCACCCGATTGCCTGACTCACCACTAGTGGATATCCAATCTCATCAAAATCCAATGTGGTGAAAGCGGCTAAATGCTTTATTTACCTCTGTTTCCATCATTTTGTGTCGCTTGTTTTTGTTCCGAGTGATCGCCGTCTTCCTTCTTCTTCTTTAAATAAAGCATTTAGCCGCTTTCACCACATTGAATTTTAATCAGATTGGTGGATATCGTGACTATCCGTACTAATAAAGTTGTTCCGAAATAAAAACCGGTAATTACTTTCTGGACTGTTGAAGGCGCCCCATGAAACGCCATACGAAACGAAAACTGAGACAGCGCCACCATTGTATAGTAAGTTATAGTCACATACAATCATTTCAAATCTCTTCTGCAGTATGAAAGTTATGTCAAATATCGATAAGATGATATTTCGAACAACTCTTTGTAGATTTAGAGCTTCTAATAACAATTTAGCGATAGAAAAGGGAAGGAGAGACGGTGTATCTAGAGATAGAAGATTATGTATTTTTTGTAATATTGGTAATTTCATTGAAGATGAATTTCATGTTTGTTTAATTAATAAGCCCTGTATATTAACAATTGAGAGAATTGTATATCCCACAACATTTCTTTCGGCCTCCTTCGCAATTTACATTTTATTCTTTGATGAGAACAAATCATGTTCATACTCAGAACAATTTAGCAAAGTTTGTATTTTTTGCTTTCCGTTTACGCCAAAGTATGGTGGACTAATTTTGGTTGTATTTGCTATTATTATGTGGATCTGTATGTACCATTGCTGTTTATCACAACAAACCTCTACATTAGCAGTTTTTGTATATATTGATTTCTGTACGTTAGGCCGGTGGCCACGGTACTATGAATAAAGGACATTATAGTCAATATAGGTTTTTTTGACAAACGATTTAATGACCCATGATTAGACTGTAAGATACGTCGTGTCTCTGAGCCCTCACTGGCCTCCTCTTGACCGATGTGTGAGGGCGCCCTGTCATGGTGTGCTTTACATTCGATAATAGTCTCAGAGAAAGGAGAGACAGAACTACACGGATGAAAAGCTCGAAAGTATTTTCTCCCGATAGTATATTTTACTCGGATGGAGTAGTGCGTACAAAGATACACAATTTTAAAGAAAAACAATCAAGAAAAACATTGAAAGGGGAACACTAAGACATTTTCATAAACTAACAGAGGGCGCTGTTGATATTTCTAGACATGAACAGATAGGCCTAAACTTTGGTTCTGGAATCATGTCATGGTCTTACATCACCTACATCACAAGCGATATTAGAGAAACATCAAGTTGCAGTTAACCCTCGTTTTTTAGAATGATCTTTTGCTGTACATGGAGTCACAATACATGCAATACCTCATTGCAGTCGAGTCAGAAGAAATAATGTTTATGCAACGCCCAATGAATATTTATAACCACTAACAGCCTATTGTGTGCCTTCAGTGAAAACGCCATGAATATCCATTGTTAGTTCAATCATTGCATAACATTTCTGCAGACTGCCGTGAGGCAATGTGGCCAACAGCAAAAATCCCCAAATCAGGGACATTTGTTTAATTCAAGCGTGATGTTTCTCTAAAGTCGCAAGTATTTTATGAAAGTAACATACTCATCGTCACAAACCACAGACTCTTTTACGGCACCGTCCAAAACGCACGTTGCGTCATGACGCGTCAGGAGAAAAATTGTGCTCTGGCTACACTGTCAATCGCTCTCCAAAGTCTATAATGGAATACACAGATAGGATAATATTGATTCAACGACTTTTCCAAAACTACTGGCAATCGTGAAGAAATCATATCAGTTGAGACAGACCGGCATCATGCATGATTAGAGACGACCACGTACAATGGCGATCTGTTTTATTAAAATGTCATAAAATAGCATCAATGAAATACCGTCATAGTCGGCAGAACGGGCCCTCGGAGCCCGACTTGGTGAAAAAGACAAATTCGTTTAAAATCTGCGATTTTTGACCGACTAATAGTTGTTTGACAAATCCAAAGATTGACCCTCGTCTATTCTTTCAACACACTAGTTTTTCCAAATGTAAAACATCTTTTCAGTTGCTCGATGCGTGTTCAGTGACGTCATTGAGGAATAATGACGTAAAACTCACCATAAAAAGAAAGGGGCTTTCGACGAAATTCGACGGATTTCCGTTCATTCACATTTACTCAAACATGAACGTGACCGTCTATTTTTAGATCTGGGGAAATCCCCAAATTTAGCATGACAGTAGGGCATGTGCAAACGTCACGCGTCACGTGCTTGGAACTGAAATAAACGTTTGAGAGAGGATGTTTTCTTCGTCTCGATATATATATCAACAGCAGCTATGAACTACTTTCTAAACTGATGAATCATCCCGTGATGAAGTGTCCTGATGGGGTACCCGGTACTAAGGGTTATGGTCGTGAAACGAGACCAACTATATGTGATTAGTTATTCTTATCTCGTGGATGGTCATGATATGACTG
This sequence comes from Glandiceps talaboti, assembly GCF_964340395.1. Classification (NCBI taxonomy): domain Eukaryota; kingdom Metazoa; phylum Hemichordata; class Enteropneusta; family Spengelidae; genus Glandiceps; species Glandiceps talaboti. Next base: position 15,487,687 of record NC_135552.1, read on the forward strand.
ACACCAATACGTAGAGGAGGACCTAGTCTATTCATATCTAGACACGGTAATAGACGATGACGACCCGATCTATTTATCTGTCAACAAAATTTATGTGATGTGAAATCATGAAATGACTCTCCAGAATCCAAAACTTATGCCTATAGCATCTGTAGGGATTTTAATTATGTGATGCGAGACGATAACACGACTAGATACTAAGCTAAAAAAGTTCACGAAAATGTCTTACTTTCCTGGAGTAGTGTTCAATATGACAAAACATTACATATAATTTGATAATTAGATAATTAGATAATTTGCAACAATGTCGGGACAGCTGACTACAGAAACTAGAACAGATTTGGTGCAGAAGGAGAAATCTCCTTCTCTTCATTTTTGTTCATACAATAAATTTTAGGCCAGGGATTCAGCTTTCTAACATCATAGGCAAAAGACATTGTCGGGCCATGTATTTTCCATTATAAAACAGACGATAGCAGAAACACTAAGTAGATTGTAAGATGTGTCGTTGGTGGCGCTTTCTGTTAATCATAACGAGGGTCTGATGATGATGCCAAAAGACTGGTGCAATTTAAAGACAGAAACGAACGTATGTTCCTGATATATACAATGTTGTAATTTTGACCTGAATTGTCCTTGTCAGACTGAAAATGTTCAGAGGAATTCATAACGTTATCTAATTAAAGAATATGCAAATTATATGAACATGACGTGGAAGCACATTGAAGCGTTAGCATTTTGATGTAATTGACAAAATTATAAGTGGTTGCGATGAATTAATTTGACTGATTTTAAATTTGCCCTTGTCGTACGTACTTGTCCCATTTTCGTGACTTTCGGTCATCATACTTTTATGTACCCTTGTAGTCTTTCCACTTATTTTTGAAGCATGTCGTCTAATTTTGAAGGGAAAGGAGTATTTTGGAAAGAAAGGCTATTATAGCACCGGAAATCCCACAATAATTATTAGAAAAAAATCACAAACTCTAACGTCGGGTGTTGCTATTGATAAAGCTTGTTTTCATGCCAACAGAACGCCATGTTGATGGATTCGTCATACTCCCAAAATAATGACAATGTCACCACTATAATGACACACCTCGACTATTCTGAGGTATAATATACAGTCTGACATCAATACAGTACACGCCCATATTCCGGTGTCGTCAAATATCGCGCAAACTTCACAGTTTCGGTGCCATAATGTCAACATTCCCCCGCGCCCTCTTTTAACAAATACATTTTTTTCACCGTGACAGGTGAGGTTACCCATGATTATTTGTTGACCAGTGTAATTAATTAAAATCCAAAATTCATGAATGACGTTTTATGTGGTTCTATATTTGAAACATCATATGCTCTATCAATCACGAAGTATTTCCCTACCTCCTAGTGAGTAGGCAAGAAGCCAAAAAAACATATATATGTTCACGACACTTTGTTTTTTAAAGTTAACACTATTAATATTTCTGTAGTTTCGATTTGGCGGGAAATCCTTCACAAATTTATCAAGGAATAAAAGTTGATGACGCATTTGTAAGCGATGAAATATGATGTTTATGTTTTCAATGATGTGGAAATCGTCAGAAATCGACAACTTACTAACATTGTACATATATACCCTTCTTGGTATCATCGTTAAGCGAATACCGTTGCTATGTTCATTATAAATAGCACGGTTCATATTTATGATGTTATTACTGACATGTCCTAAAACTGGGCTGGGCCATTTTTTGCTCCAGTTGGTATTTTGGGGAGGGCCCGGAGTCACGTGTGAGTACAACTGCAATGCCAGTGAAGTTTCACAATAGTTATACTCCTTTCCGACTCTTACCCATTGTTTCAACTGTGCTCTTAATTTCATTCACTTTGTCAGTTAACACCGGGACGCTTTTTTCTCAAAGAACTTGTCTGCATATCGTTAATCCCTGAAAGAAACTGTCCACTAACGCTTTAAACCCATGAATGAATGAAACTGTCCTCAGCGTGTTAATCATTTCTACAGCGCTGTCTCCAACTTGTCTACTGGTATGCAACAATGCAAACAACATGTGCTGCCCTGCCTAAACCCTAGATAAAAGTGTGTGGGAAAAAAGCGCCCTTACCCCGGCAGGTCTCAAACACTGTACCTCTAGTTCTATGCCTATCTATCCAAAGACATGCTCTATAACAACTTCACTACAAAGTGACTTATAATGTAGAAATAGCAGGTCTCCATATAGAATTTGTTCATTGACATGACAATGCGTATGTGCACCAGGGTTTATAGTAACAGCGCTATAGGTGGGTAAAAACGGAATTATTGTTCAAATGGGGACTGTAACTTTGTTACTGTACGCGAGTCTTTGCCAGGTTAAAGTGACTATATGGATGAAGATTTGGTATTTAAGTTTAAGATTTTTAATTCATAAAATAATTTTATCATGGCTTCCTACTTGAAAAATCAATGTGAAACAACATTGACAAAGTCTGTGTATGTAACTCAATACAGTGTAAAAAAAAAAAAAAAAAAGCTAAAAAAATGTGTAAATATTTTATACATATATTAATCTTTTGCCATTAATTGAGTGACAAACAAGGACTTGGCATATGTTGTTTTAGATTATTTTAGTCGAGTTGTTTTATCAATTAAAAATCCAAAATAAATACCAAATTCTCAATCGTATGGGCCACTCTAATGGATTTCACATTGAACTTTTGGAGAAAACATCCGATTATTGGCCGAGATATAAGGGATTCGATTTCTATAGTGGATTTATAACATTATAATGAGTAAGAGGGTATGTAACAGGGCTGTAGATAACAAGGATGACTTTCTGGTGAAAAACTTAAGTATAACTTTGTTATAGGACAAGTCCTCGGCCATCTACTGTAAATAATCGGACACGTCTGGGTAAAGCTCCATTTTTTAGGACTTGACCTATCACTATAAGTTACCTGGGCCATCTTCCCACCAATACAGTAATACATTCCCGTAACTGGTTTTCGCATAACGTTCACTTGAAAACAGTGATGAACACTCGTCCCAACACCCGATTCAAACTTGTGTTTTAAATTTGGAAAACACACTTGGAAAACTTGGATGTCACAATGTAGGATACATTCATTTTTAATGACTGGACATAAATAAATATTATAAGACATTCCATGAAGTTAGTTTGTAGTATCAAAGGTCACGACCTCTTTTTCTGCCTCCACATTTGACTGGTATTTTTATTAAAAGGAAATAGAATATGAAACATTCGAAACTTTAAATCCAGTGTTTGGTAGTAACCATAGTAACATATACTTTGTTTACAATCATGATGGATAGGTCAGCGAGTCCAAAGTGCACTTGAATTCGGCGCGAAAGGTGACTTCGAGTTAGAACAAAAATTGGTTGTCACTACAGTTTTATTTTGGTTAACGTTTGGCACATATTTTGATTATAATTTCTGTTCCTGGATAAAACTAACTGTAGTTCCGTTAGTACCACGTACACAGCTTTGCAGTGTGTACTCCACGCTGTCTTGTATTAGCTCACACGGAAAGACATGCAATGTTTTAGAATAAACTTGGATTGAATTTCATAAACTTTTGACATACCGTACTTTCCGGGTCACCAAGTATTAAGTGTCGGACCGATCACGATACAAATTCTTTGAGTATACAATATGCATTGCACTTTATATAGTTGATTGTAACAATTGTGAAAATTGGGGACAGACAGTTATGTGGAAACCCAGAGTTTGACGGCGCACGAAGGTTGAATGCACCTCCGGGACCACTTTCCCTGAATTCAAAGTTCTATAACCTTCGTCATTATTATGAAAGAATCCCGGTGTTTTTGAAATAGTAAACGAAATTTTAAGTTCACCAACTTGTTTTCAAGGAATTCGACAATTTTTTTTTTTCATTAATGTTAAGGTAGAATGCACCTTGGGGCCGAATTTCATTGAAAATCAAAAAGTCCTTTAATATATCTCTCCAAACTTTGCCATATGGAAGCTAGCTTCCGGTCCTTTTGGGGCTTACTGAGTCTTGCTTTCTAAGAAATTGACAATCTTTAATTTTCCCCATAAAGTTCACTTGGTATTTGGTGGCCATATTGGATTCTAAAATGGTAACAATTTCACTTCTATTTCAAAACTTTCTACGGTGACCCCCTGATTTTTTCCATGATTTGTTCTGAGAATGGGTTGGAGTTTTCTTGAATAAAGTAACAGCAAAAGTTTAAACAGTTTATTTCCGCGGCACATTTCGCAGTTAACACACTATTCAGCGGCCATATTGGATTCTAAAATGCCTTAACCTCGATATCATTTTGATATCTATTTTCATTTTCTCTATGTGACTCATTTTTTCCTTGATTTGAATTGAGAATGAGGTTGACTTTTCTTGTGAACAAAATAATGTAAAAGTTATTTCAGAGGTGCAGATACGCTAATGAGAAACAAAAAGCTGACTTTTATATACCGGTCAATGTAGTTCTCACTATTTACGTGTAAAATTTAGTTTATGTACACTCAACAATATAACATTAAACAGTTGTAGGTTATTCACAATCTGATTTCGATGTTTTTCTTTCAATCATTTGGCGAATAAATCATTACTGTTCAATTGTTTAGACTCTCTTTCAAGCGAGGAATTCCAATATTTGTCTCATTACATTTGACACTGACAAAACTGATATTAATTATTCAAATTTTGTTATATCACCACCACGTCACTAACTTGATTCTTCGAAATCAGGTATTAATTAGGTAATGTTCTAAAATATTGTGATTTTGTTTTAAAATGTATAAAAATAACTCATCCTCGATTTTCACAAATTTGTTGAATCATGGGTTATTTTCAATAATTGCAAACTGTAATAAGCGTAGTCTTATAAATGACGTCAGAACAACGTCATTGTATTGACAATTCTGGGTATAAACCATATTTTATTCGCGAGGGTATTCAAAATCGTCCCACTTTTCACTGGAAACGATGACGCTACGTGTCTCATGACTGTTATCCGCAAAAATATGTATCCATGCGGTGCTGAGTGAAAATCAAAACCTTCTGGCAATAATTCAAACGACTAACAGAGGCCTTGGAAACAACTACACGTCACCATGACACTGCCTGGCATCAGCTGGGTCTCATTACTTCTACAAATACAACCATGCGTTGCCAAGGTATCTTGAGTAAAACTTTGACATCGGAGCTTGAAATAAACAAAATGAAAAGAGCTATGATTTATTTCAGAATAAAGATACCGTATTGGACGACGATAGGTGTGCAAATTTAAAAAGAAAGAGCGTGCAGGAGCTCACGTCAACTCTCATCAAAGCTCTCGCGGTACGGTACGGTATGGACGCCTAAATCAAAGTTCACCATACTCCGGGTTAGTTCTGACGTCACAGTTCTAAGATGACGGTCTTGTCATTTCCTCAACCTTCATTTACCCCCATTTAAAACATAATATTATGATATACGATCGCGTCATCAACTTTATAGTGACCCCTGCACCTTCTGGAGCTAGAATGTTGTTGCTACAGTGCGCCACCGGTCACGCCTTGTTCAAAAGATGATGTTTCACTTCACTTTTAGGTTATGATGTCTTCATTAAATGCCTTGGATTTGAATTATAACTTCTGTTATTCGAAGTAACAGTATTTACTTTCTTTTACGTCTTTAGTTTCTGAAGAGGTTAAAAAATTTCGGAATTAACTAACGTATAATGGTTCAATTCTACAGAGCACTGAATTACGGAAAGTTTACTAGCTCGTTTGATAACGGTTTGGTTTGGAGCCGTATCCAAAAGTGACATGCTGAAGCTGAACAAGATCGTGACCACTGCATCAAAAATAATTGGCACAGATTTGCCCTCTCTTGAAAATCTCTACCACCAACGAATTGTCCGTAGAGCCGACCTTATTGCTACTGACAGTACGCTCCCCGCAAATGACCCTTTACAGCTACTCTCTTCTTATCTGATCGCCGCTATCGATTTTTTAAAAATCAAGTCTGTACGTTAAGTTTTAGCAACAGTTTCTCGAAGCTTCCCACATGCAGTTCAGTTACTGTCATGATAATATTTGAACTATTGAATAGTTTTAACACTTTCCCATTTGAATGTCTAGATTATTTTTGTTATCAGAAATAAAAGTCATTCACTCATTCATTCATTCATTCAAATGTGACCAGTTTTAATGTTTGTTGGATGTAAATTGTTTGTTTTAAATGACATGAGAACATTTTCCTAAAATGTATTTTTTAAGTGCATAATTGCAGTAAATATATATTATAATGCATAACATATAATGCATAACAGAGTCGACACATACCACAAATGAAAATTATTTTGTGTCCCATGGTATACGTATTTGTAAATCATTGTGCCATGAGGTGCAAGAAAATGGACTACAACCCACCATACTGAGTAGATGGAATTTGTAGTCAAAAATTAATCAACAGAGATTTGTAATATCTCTAGAAAATTATTCGTTTCAGAAAATCACCACTAATTTTTCTCGACCAAATATTTGTTTTAAAAAATCATTTTATTTTTTGCTAGTCTGGATGCCAACGTGGTCTCTAACTAACTAAGCCACGAGTGGTGGTGTAAGTCGTGGTGATACCGTATAGGGACTAGACTAATTTTGCGCACACTCCCTCCGTACATGCTAATGTGAATTTTTTTTTTAAATTTAACGTTCCTGTAAAACCTGAAAATAATCGTTTTCGTGGTTTAATATTACACAGTGTCTAATCCTCGCTTTTGTTGTTTCTTGTGAGACTGTTAGAATTTAGGAGAGGGTCGTTACTGTTAAATGTGGGTGGGACGTAATTTCGTTCGTCTGACTTCGTTTTGACGGGTGTGTGTGTGTGTGTGGTTAGTTGTCACGTTCGTTTACTTCGAATCTGTGACATCTTCTGTAACTTTTTTGTTTTCAGGTGTGGAATGTTTCTTTTTGACTGGAGAGAGAGAAAAAAATGAAAGTCGTAAAAGAATAGATGAGAGACGCCTTATGTATTGTGTCTCCATTTTTTACGATTGAATAGCATCGCTCGAAAAGCTTTTAGAACAGAAGTAAAAACTAGCGTATTTATTAAACGTTATTGAAATATTGAAAGGGTATTTAATGGGATATAAAAGAAGACCTTCGAATAGACTTTTTTTGTATTGGGTGCAGGCAGTAATATTGGAAGTTGCCAACTGTGACACACAGAACGGTTAACCACAGAGATCGGCAGACCACACATGCCGGTATTCCATGTGAACGCGTACATTTTTTCAAAAGACACCTCAATTAATTCTTCCATCAATTTGGTCAGATCCGAGTCGGCAAAAAAAACCCCCAATTTCTAAACGATTCATCTACCTTAAACACTAAGCTTACTGAAATCTATACACAAATACCGACAGAAGTTTCTTCTACAGCGCCGACATTGTCTTGACAATCATACATTCTATGTGTTCATATTTCAATGCTGATGTAATGATCATACTTACCTGTGACGACATGGTAAGACGCTCTTTAGAAAAACCAAATATTTACTCTTTTCGAAATGGTTGTTTTCATACCTCTTTCTTTTTCACATCCATGTTAAAATAAAGCGTGAATTTGTCACATCCAAGAGCAAACAGACTGGAATTTGCCCTACATCACAAGTGCTATTTTTCACAGTTGTGAAATGTCGTTCACAAGATTATGCGGGAAAATGTAAACACGACAAGAGGGTAATGACCCCGTCGGTGAGACATGTACAGAAGTTTATTGTTTATAGTGATGTTTCAGAGTTAATAACCTACAAAAATACGGTATTTAGTGCTTTTTGAGGTTTTGATGACTACCGTAATGTTTTTTCACAACTTCCGCATAACATTGTGAGATGCATGTTTTGTCGCTTCCGGAGAGCAACCAAAGTGCGCCATCAATCATGATTTTCAATTGACCGTCATCGGTGTTTTCAGGGGTTCGGATAATTCGATTACGCTTCTTCAAGGATCTCATGACAAGTAATGCTAGAGGTGTCACGAATTGATATATCTGTGTACAACTGTAGATTAAATGAACAGAAATAACAATTCCAATGTTTGTATATTTATGTACGTGACTGCCAATGTATCCCAGCCGCCCGAGGCATATGTGTTGAACGTAACTGAATATTACGTTATGTCAACGACGTCTTATGCACTGCAATGAATAATCACCGGCATCCGGCACCTTTCAATTTGTAGTATTCAAACCCAACCCACTGTTCAACCGCTGTGTGTGCTGTCTGTTGTGTAGTTCCCGTACTGTCATACTTACTATATTTTTCAATCTTCCTGGAATGAATACCGCTTCCGACCTCTTTATTTTTGGCATTAATTCGACTTGTCATATAATTTCGTGTCAAATTTTGTTATTTAGGTAAAGAAAAAATTCAAAATGTCGAAATTGGAAATAAACGTGACTTGAAGAACTTTTTATCGAGTTTTCACCCGAACGTGTGACAAAATCGAGTCCAAATTAGAAGTTATTACAAAAACGTGCAATCGGCACACGCGTCACGTCATCATGTGATACATTCCGTCCGGAATTCAGAAAACAAAGCGGGTAATTCTTAGCCCACGATTTGTCATGTAAATATTCCGTCTTCCTTCCTGTGAAAATACCGATTCTTGAGGAGTACCTGAGAAAACCACGTGGATTATATTTCTCGCCCTCTTCCATATTTGGACAATGTCATAATTTGATCAATGGTTTACATTTCTCACGGGGGTCGGAGAGTAATTGACAGCGCGTGGTGTATAAAAGACGCGGATCTGCCAGGTAACGCATATTCAAACAGAGTTCTTTCAAAGCTACTGAACCACAGAGAGTCAAACGTCGCAAACTCAACAAGTGTTTCTTGCTTTTTAGAAGTTTATCGGACAAGAAATCGCTTATCACATAACAATCATGACACTTCAAACCAGCGCAAAGCTAATGATGGACATTTCAAGATTTTTCAGCACAATCCTGTGCCTTCTGATGGTTGTTAATTTTGGACTCATCACGGCGATACCGCTGTGTCCTGAAAACGGAGTGGATGGAGAAGATGTTGGGCCGGACTGTAGACAATCGTCAGAAAGATCGGGTGACACAAGGGCGTCTGGGTTAAATGCTGTAAGTTTATTTTCTAATTTTTCGTTTTTTAGTCGTCGTCAACTCAACTAAACTTTGAAGGTCAAGTCTCTTAGCTGGCACCATAGTAACCCCAACGAGTCCATACTAGTATTCAGTTTCAACCATATAAGCAAGCTGTAGGTGTTCTAAACAAACCTGTGTCAAAAAGAAAGGTGTGTTACAGCCCGTTTCACATTACCGCTTACTCGCTTTGTTTATACAACCACACAGAAAAAAATAAGAAATTGCACATGCTAAACTTTAAGATAGGAAGATTTAAATGAATACAGTTTCTTGCTGCATTTTGTCTAAATGAAATTGACTAAAGTTCCACCACGGTAATCAAATGCAGATATCAAAACATTGGCGTCTGTGTGTCAGTGTCTAGTTGCAGTATGTCTTATTCCATTTAGACAAAACAATGTCTTGCTATCTTAGTGTAAAATATATAGTTTCTTATTGGTTTCTGCATGAGCCAGTGACCGGCTCGGTAACTTGAAACAGACGAAGTCAGGCGCCGAACTATTATTTAGTACATGAGTCTGCATGTTGTCGCACGTCATAAATAAATATATTCCTGTCTTTAGCGCCAAAAGTGTACACATTTTGCGAGAAAGCATTACTCCGACAGTATATACAAAGCAGAAATCCAAGATATTTGCTTACTTGGTGTATCAAGGCCATCCGAAGCAGCTGAGAGCCAACACACAGGAAGTCAACGTTCTTCGGTTCTAACATATCAATGCCATAAATTATGAATGACCCTAGAGTTAATGTAAAATGAATTTCTGCGACAGACGAACTCAGTCATCATCATTGACATGAAGAAATCTGTGTTAAGGACGCACACAGTCGCGTGACTTCCACTGTTTTACGACAGTACAGGAGTAATGAAGATGACTTGGTGTTTCACTACATGAGACACTACTTACATAACTTCAAATGCAAAAGAGAAGTGCTGTACACAGTGGGGATGTAGAAGCAGGCAAAGTGATTATCAATTAGAAAGTAAACAATTGAAGCTATATTAATATCATGTTCGTCCAGAGTTGACATGTGTCTATGGTTATGTTAAAAACATTATGTCATATGGGTGAAATGGGTTAAGCACCAGGCAACTTCATATCGCCTGTAATGTTGTCTTCCCTTTTTGAACTTTCACTTCCACCTGTGTGAACTCGTCAGGTGGACTCTTCAATGACGAATGACAGAGACAAATGCATTTTGACCTTGGCGATAGATTACTTCTCACAAAGGAAATGGGGAATTTAAAAGGCGGCCAAAGGAAGAGCCGAACATTGAATATTTCTCACCACTAAACTTAAAGATGATACCGACGCCGGATATATTTGAAACGGTTGCTACGACTTCTCCGCATTATTGTTGTCATGCGTTACCGTATGACGCTTTGAATGTATACAATAGCTGACTAACCACATTTGATACGAAACAAGTCCACTGAGTGTTTCAAGGTCTTCGAATTCAATTAGAGACAAAAATTACTTTCAAATTGACCATCAAGGTCAAGGAAGAATCCACTGGATATTGAAGGTGTTATAAAGGTGGGGGGGGGAGAGACTAAAGCAATATGTCACAAATGGGTCAAGTTAGCTCACAGATCGTACATCCTCTGTATTAAAAAAAAACAGGCTACTAGCTGGGTGAACAAAAAGGCTTCCAACATGTAAACCTTTGTAGAGCAAACATGCAAGTCAGAAAGCTGTTGGCTCTTAACTCCAAACTAACGCATCACCATGACTTGGATTTGGAGACTTTTGTGCACTAAATTGCTAAAATGTACACGCACGTGGTTTTTGGTTGTCGCGTTTGGCATACTGGAACAGGTTATTACTTACGAGTCTATATGCTTCATTTTGTTTTTCTGAATGTTTTTTTTTGTCTCGCATTTATCTGTTACAATAAAATCTGTAACGATCCAAAAATGGTCCCATATCGATAAACGCCTTAACTGAGTTTGTAAGTATTAAAGTGTAACCCTTACCCGACATTGCCACATTCAAACAAAGACATACTGTATTTTTCTTTTTACACTCCCATTTGTTCAATACAGCCCCTTTTTTTTCCTCCCCGTTTCCAGCTACTTGTTAACATTTTCTCCCTCGGTTTTCTATTTGTGAGTAAAGATTCCATGAAGTCCTGCATTTGAAAGCAAAGAATTTGTCAAGTCGTTCAGAACAAAGCTTCTTCACTATGAATAATCCTGTTATTTGCAGTCCAAAATAGTTCTAAAACTTAACTGAGATGTCATGTACTTTAATCTTAAAGTTTACTCTTTGATGGATTCGTGCTTTCTCACATTGATGTTCTAAAATGTCTCGGCCAACGTAAACATTTACCATTTTCTTAAAGCCCGAGTTCGGATAAGAACTTAATGAAAAACAGTTGGCTGGTAGAGCTATTGGAAATTTTGGCCAAGAACAAATTTAGGAATGATCCTATATGTATTACTCCACTGATAAGATAACACGAGGACATGTGATTGAAACTCTAGCCTTTAACGTGGGCACATATCCGTTTGTATATTTGTTCAGATCAACTGGCCAGGCACGGGTAGCAAAGTACAGATTTGGTCTCTCCTGAGCAGACGAAAAGATGGATTCTTGCGAGTTACAGATACTCCCCTGGACAAGGATGAAGACGGTAACCACTATGTGTTCAAAGTGGATGCTAAGGGAAAGATGGACAAAGACAATAGTAAGTGTGTTAAATAAGCCCTGCCTCAATTTCTTTGCAAATTAAAACTTTATACTCTCCTTATTTTAAGGTATACTTCGTCTCAAAATGAGCTACCTCTCAATTTTTGTAGATGTAAAACTACTCGTTTTTTTTATTTCACGTTTTTTACTCTTTCAACTTGCAATTTATCACCAGCTTTGCGCCAACCGTCAACTTCCAGAACTTTCTTCTATATTTCAACAAGTTGTTTGTACATACACAAACTTTTCTATTCGTTTTACGTTTTCACTGCTTTTTTCAACTGAGCTTTCTCATTCGTTGTCAGTTAGGAAGAGTCTTATACTTGAGTGACTTTTTTTTTCGATCCGACGGGAGTTTAATCCGGAAAGGAGAATTAAAGTACAATTCATATTATGGGTCGGATACTCTATTTGAGTGCGTCAACCTGATAATAAAAAACCTTTGTTTTGTAACTTAATAGTTTAAAGGAACAGCAGTTAGAATAAATCACTCGAAGAATTGTTTAAATAAGTTCAGTCTGCACGGTCAAAGAAAAATCAGGTCTCACTCTTGAGCAAACAAATTAGCCGAATACAATTCGAATTCCCCGGCGACAACACAGCTATTTTCACTGAAAACACAGAAATTGGGTTCTTTCTTGCTCATTCTGGCGTAATCTAACAATTAGAGGGTAAAATCAGCTGTATAGAAAGTCTGTTTTGGGGACAATTATTGTCTGTTTCATTTGCAGGTTCTTGACAACCAATTACATTGATCACAGTCGCATAATGGAAAGAAAACAAACATGTCCTTTTATTCGCTAACAAGGTAGCCCAGGGACTTTGACACAGTGCCATGGTGTTTTTACTATCTCAAAACGTTCTCCACACCAGGCCAAAACACGTGTATTTCAGGAGTACGGGAATGGTTTTGAAATTTAAAATTATCATCAACAAACTACTAAAATCTATTAGTGGATCTCACATTGACTTAGGTGCTTGTAATTGGCTATCCTCCTCACACGTGGCCGCGATTACATCATAGATATACAACAAGCGGTCCAAGCAGATTTAGCCGAGGTGTTGGTGATAATTTCATCTTCAAATCACATTCATTCCAGTGATTCTAAATGCATCTGCCTTTGCGTGGTGTGGAAAAACTCAGAGAGATTCTTGAGATAAGTAACACAAGACAAGTCTCTGGGCTATTAACCAGTATGGCCGATATTTGAATTTACCGTTTTTTGCCAAGTATTTGTTTCTTTGTGTTTAAATTGAGCTAGTAACAAGGTGCTTCTTTTACAGGGACTTTTTTTGTCACTCAACATGTTTAACAAATCCTTGACCCATCCTTCTGACAAAGCCACAGCTCTGTACACTTCTCCAGCTTTTATTTATTCCGTTGTCCCCAAATACTACAAATATTTTTCATCCACCACATCCGTTCCGGTAACTGGGCTCAAGAGTGTGAAACTTCATCCTTCATTCACAAGTCATTTTTTTTTACGGTTCTCTGACTTTAGATAATATAGGCATTTCTTTCTCCTGCAAGTGTTTTATACTGAAACCAATATATACGGAGGGGTAATGATAGACAAGTGTATACACTCTGAAGTAATATATATTATAACCATCATATTATTATCTTTCTCTTTTTGTCATTCAGCAATCTTCCAATTATATCAGCTACCACAGACTATAGAAGGTGTGTACCACCCTATGGCACAGAATGTTATGTTGGCTATCCCAGGAGAGAACGTCAACAGAGAAAGAAACAGCATTTATGTTTTGATAAGCTGGCCTCTTGGGGAATCGTCAGACCACAGTGGGGGAACCACATTAGCCGCAATGGTAAGAATTTCTGCATCTTCATTTCCCGTCCTTTTCTAATATCGTCAACAGACAACATACACGAATGTTCGCGCGCCGTTTAGATTTTACTGAACATAGCATTTATGATCCATAATTCGTCACCTTATTTGTTTGATAGGTACGCGACAGTAGTTAAAGCATAGGCCCTACACGAGGAATTCGTGTATGGTCTATGGTTACAAGGACACTGATTTTTGAAGTTCTTTTAACCCGATCTCTACTATGTATGTTTTAGGCTTTTCGTCATTTGATCTGGTCGCATTGATTTATTGTACGGCTTTTGAATTCGTTAACAAAATATAAACACTTGCAATCGATACTGTAACTCGAGTAACTGAACTGAAATTCACGGCAGTCGCTTTCAATTCCCTAGGAGCTGAGAGGTGCACTCCAAGTGAGGTCACGATCCCAGCGGGGATGCACTTCTGACGAGTACCTGTAAAAAGCTATCACGTCTGTACACATTCTAAATGTAAATGATGGCTTTTATGTCCCCAGTTCAAACGAGGCGATGGTATGCACGGACAAAAGACATAGAAATGTGTTTTAGGAGCCTATTTTGTCATGCCATGGTCGTCCTTGTGTTAGGGACAAATCTGAAAAAGTCGTGCTGTCGTTTTGTCCGGAAGTCTTTGTCATCGCTTTGACTTCATTTGAATGACGTAATTGGATGACAAGACATTTGAGGACACCAATGCCACTTCACCTTTTTTTTTTCAAAAGGAACATGAGTCATTATGCTATTTCAAAGTTTTCATTTCTGCGCTGAGAATCGACATTTGCAGTCTCTGATTTCGACTTCACACATGCGCATTAACTACATGTGTATATTGTGTACTTCGCCCATCTTGAGTAAATAGGCAAGTCGTGAACAAACTCTGAAATGTTGGTTTAACCTCACATTCAACCGCACATACCGTCTAACAAGGGCAGTGAGAAAAAAATGAACATACTTACAACTCCAGACAAATCCTGTACAAGTAAAGGTGGGCGTATAAAACAAACAGTACTGTTATTTCAACAATGCTATGAAAAGAAGTTCGCTCATGCATCACAAATCTAAAAATAAGGCCCTACGCAATTGTCCAAACTCGCTCAGATAAATTCACACGACGTCAACCCACAATTAGTTCATCATAAGCTATCAGGTGTGGCAGAGTTGTTGGTTGATTCAGTCCCTCAAACCAAAACATCCAGCACACCTTTAATCTATTTGAGGAATTCTACTACCCATACAAACGTGCAATAGTTGAAAAAAGTACAAGTCTCACAAATATCTAGTTTCATGAGTAGACGACACCTTCTGTTGGTATACATTTTCGCGCCAAAATTGGTAAACAAATAAACTCTTTTTTTTTACTACAAATGAAAAATATGTGGAATTTCATATCCCAATCAAGCTAAATCCTACATTGATAAAAATTCTTCCACTAAGAAAATAATCCAGAGATGACACGAAAATATTTGGTGAATGTGATCATGTACATCCGCAATGCTATATTTGGGCTTGCCACTTTCCTTTCTGATAGCATATTTGATTTTCATCAAGGACGCGAAAGTGAATCAATTCAAATCCTTTGCTCAAATTTCATGTGGTGACATAAACTGATTTCGAACCAATTTAAATGAAGTGGTTCAGTTTGAATCGGTTTCGAACCAATTCAGATGAGGACAGGGCTACACATTGTCACAATATCGACCATAAGGACAACACTTCATCAGAAACGCCGACTCGCTGCAAATGGAAACTAAATATTTGTTCATTGGCAAACATTTGACAGTGTTTCTTCTTTTTTCTAGCGCTTCGACTACAGACTTGGATCGAATTTGTGGCCTGCAATTGGGGAAGATGTCGCCGAACACGTACAGTTCACTGCCATTTACAACGAGCACATAAACTTCTACGAACTCAGAGACCATATAGAAAATGTTGGCTACAGGGAAAGAAACGAGGAAAAGTTCCATTACTTGAGAGTAGATGGAGGTGGTGTCGTTTCAAGAGCTCCAAAGAGAGATACCCATGTACAACCATTTAGTAACAATCCGGGCAATCTCTTCTACATCGTCAACATGGGGTCCAACACCGGAAGTGGCAGAGAGACGGCGACTAACGATGTAGAATGATGATTCTTCTCCAAAGTGCCTTCATTCCAATTTCTGTCACAGGAGTACATTCGATGCTGCTTGAATTTAAGTCTTTGCATGCCAATCATTTACACCATCTCGACGGGAAAAATGTCTGCGAGCAACAAGTGTGCAGACACCCAATAGTACACGTGATTGTCAGTTGGGGTACGTTCACACGCACGTATAATAATCGGCGATGGCCGAGACTGTCGCCATGATAGTTCGTAGCAATTGGATTGGACAGTTTTGCCACGTGACAAAACTTAGATTATTTATTATGATTGGTCGCATGGGGTCATGTGATCAACGATTGAAATAACCTAGTCGTTTGAGAATAGACATAGCAAAGACTCCATACATACAAACTAACTGCCTTGAAATCTCAGGTGCTGGGGCCTGTACAAGTAAGAAAATGCAAATGGGCGCGAGTAATTGTCAAGGAACATTTTTTGAGATTATTTTTGTGTGTGTTTATGTATTTAAATAATATTGTAGTGTTATTTTTCTGTGCATGTACATGGAAACGTGTATTCCACTTATCATCCTTGTATTTAATTTGTAGTAAGTTTGGTCCTAGACTT
The DNA here is from genome assembly GCF_964340395.1 of Glandiceps talaboti. NCBI lineage: Eukaryota > Metazoa > Hemichordata > Enteropneusta > Spengelidae > Glandiceps > Glandiceps talaboti. The sequence goes on from NC_135552.1 coordinate 15,504,085, forward strand.
TTCTATAATCTTTTCAAATTTGAATGTGGTTGATTTAGAATTTTGTTAAATTTTAAATCATTTTTTTTTCTGTTTTTGATGTCACTCTTGGAGCTTGCTATCTTCGAGTAGTAAGTTGTGAGTAGTTTGATTTTTTCCTGCCCCAACAAGTTCGTGAAAAACCTTGAACTCGCAGTACTAACACACAAGTCACGGTTACAACACTCGTAAATACGTTATGATGTGCATGTATTTGCATAGTCTGTATGTAAGGCACGCCGTGACAGGGCGCCCTCACACATCGGTCAACCCCTTTCAGAGTATGGCGGTGAGGGCGGAGCGAGACGACGTATCGTACAGTCTGCTATTTGCGTTGTATTATTTAATCTTTGTTTTAAATGAACTACATGACTAAATTTTCCCAAAAAGTTCCTTTTCAGATTCCAGTAGAGCCTAGAGTTTTTACTAGATGGTTGGTTATGACGTGAAATATGATATCAATTCACATATAAATGTACTTACTTGTTATAACTGAGTAGCAAACGTTTCGCAGTTCAACATATTTATTTAACTTGTTTTCGTAATTTATATTTATTGCCTCGTTATAGCCATTATTGTGAACCTTACATATCAGGAAGTGAAATAAATAAAACATTTTTTAAACGATAATATATTGAAATGTCTTGTTCGAAATTTTTGTTTCAAAATGGCTGTATGGCCCCTTCAATTTTCCTTGGTCGAATCTTGGACCATAACATAGTCCATTCGACTTGTCGTCTGCGACGAAAACCCCCACAATTTTAACAACACTTGAGATAGATGTCAAGATAACAGTTTAATATGTCATGGTTATCCACAGTCATAGAGCTAACTTTAATATAGACTACATGCGTGCAGTTAGTTAGTAATAAATAAAATAAGAATATATAAGTTATTTTAGGAATGTATAATCCGCCTGAATACAGCTAGTCACAGAACTTGCCATCTCAGCGGCCTGAGATTGTTTCATTGTATCTCGTGAAAGATATATAACAACGTTAGACTGAAAGATCAGCCGTTGTGGGCGCTCTTCTCATTCCTTTCCACAAACACACATGACAAATACATAGCCCGGAGGGATGTTCAGGACGCCCCGCGGACGGTTTATACCAATTTGGGCGCACTCTCAAAATAAACAAGTTTTGCCTTCTCGATTGGATTGAAGGTTTGTGACCATTAAATACAAGTCCCATTTCTTGAAGAGTCTGGCCCACATATTGCATTCCACCTCAGACTAATAGTGGTCTGGGATTCCACACATCCCTTACATTGAATGAGCCAGATAACATTACATAACATAACATTTCTGACGCTCAATTTAGAGTGGCATTCTCGAAGAAGAGCCCCCCCCCCCCCAAAAAAAAAAAAAAAAAAAAAAAAAAATTAGCTAGGTAAGGTATGTTTTAATTTCCATAGCCACACTGTGACAACGATGATGACACGCCATAAGCTTACGCTCTCCCAATCATCTCTAACACGACACTTAACATCCCTCTGTCATTCTCGCAAACCAGCGCTGTTATTTCTTCCGCGACAGTGGTGGTGCGGCTTGGACGGTGCCGTAAAAGAGGCTGTAGTTTACGACATTGTCCTCTGTAGGATTCAAAGAATGCTGTCATCTAAGTTTTCATCACTGCAACAGTTTAGAGACATACATCAGTCCCGATCATAAACATTTATTTCATGTTTTCATTTCCGATTTATCATATTTGTTCTCCGCAAAACATACCCTCATTTGATTAAAGTCATACATACCACCCCGCCCCCACCGTCCGTGGGGAGGAGGTACTCACATAGTAAGAGTGTACGTGATGAGTACTGAGGATTTGTGCCCCCCTGGATTATTTTACTCCTATAGACTTTTTGACACCTGATTTTCCAAGCATTATGTAGAGATTTGAACCCCCCCCCCCCCGACTTATCAAACACAAATGTGAACATGTAAGAGCTGGCTACTAGTTTTCAGACCATAGACCCTTTGCTTGTAATTATCATAACAACAACAGAAGCGAACAGAGATTAACTCTTTCAGTGTTCACTAAATGTTATCATACATTAACTTGTATGGGCAAATATCAACAAAAAAACACAGAAACGGCTTTGAAATATTAACATCTTTAAAAAAATGACCATACCAAAAATGTTATGAGATAAAATTTCTTTTTGTTAGCTTAGACCAAAAAAAGAAGAAGAAAGAATTGTTTCTGGTCAGTGCGCGCATCACGTAAATACCCTCGTGTCGTCGGTCTTTTTTTGTGTTTGTTCAGCCCATGCATTCTGCAGATTCGTGGGGAAAACACAAAAATATAACCCTCCACACTGCAATGAAGACAACTGCAGAGCCAATCGTGACCAAACAAATGAAATCTGCCACACATACACTTGCTGTCAAGTACTAAATAGAAAGAACAGTAACTGCCATAAATAGTAGATTGGGTGACAGGTTTGTTGAGAATAAAAGAAAAATCGCGTCGTCGCACCACTTTAAAGAAACTGTCCAGACCAGGAACATTTTTTTTTTTGCCGTATGTGTACATGTTTTGATCATCGAGGAGGGGAGTCGCATTTCTCCATTCGTGGCCACTAGAGGGCGCAGCTTACTTTTATCCATATCTGGGTCAGTGAATAACTGCCAAGTTTCATTCCTTTAGTTGCTGCACTATTTGTTATGAAAGAAATGAAGCGACAATGAAAATGTTTACAGTTTTGACACATTTATTACAATACAGGTACATGATAAATGGTACAATACATAGGGGAAGGGGGTCTTTTTAAATGTACAAAAAATGGGATTGGGACCGACACAAACAATTCAAGAAAAAAAAATACTTTGGAACATATACACAAGTAATAATTGTTTGATAAAGATAATCTAATATGTAGAATAAATCACAAAATGAAAAAAAAGTTTGACTTTCCTGAAAAAAAACATCTCTGCCAAGTCTTGGGCTTGTCTTGCTTGTAAACCCAACCCTCGTTTTTTTTATTTTTTTTTAATTATCCTTTTTGTGAACTCTTGTCATAAACACACACAAGTAGGCACAACAATACAGAGAGTTTATAGACAAGTACAGTTGTCAAAACACTGAAAGATTATAATCAAAGTTTTGCATTCCGCATCAGTTTATAAAGGGGGAAAAAAAAGAATACCCCATTTTGAAATTTAGATCTGGAGAATTCGAGAACGGGTTGATGCCAAGGCTCGGCTCACTTCTCAGTAAGTTCTAAGTGAAAATTTGCTTTACAAACAATTACCATTGATAAGTAACACTGTACAGAGTAGAGGATGGTTTACTTGGACAAACCCCATCCTCATCGCCTAACTTAGTCTGGACCAATAATAAAAACTGTCCCATCTAATCTGGACTAATCCAGATAAAACTTTCCTGTATAATCTGGACTAATCGAGATAATAACTGTCTTGTATGATCTGGTCTAATCCAGATAAAACTCTTGTATAATCTGGACTAATCCAGATATAACTGTCCTGTATAATCTGGACTAATCCAGATATAACTGTCCTGTATAATCTGGACTAATCCAGATATAACTGTCCTGTATAATCTGGACTAATCCAGATAATAACTGTCCTGTATAATCTGGACTAATCCAGATAAAACTGTCCTGTATAATCTGGACTAATCCAGATAAAACTGTCTTGTATAATCTGGACTAATCCAGATAAAACTGTCCTGTATAATCTGGACTAATCCAGATAAAACTGTCCTGTATAATCTGGACTAATCCAGATAAAACTGTCCTGTATAATCTGGACTAATCCAGATATAACTGTCCTGTATAATCTGGACTAATCCAGATAATAACTGTCCTGTATAATCTGGACTAATCGAGATAAAAACTCCTGTATAATCTGGACTAATCCAGATGAAAATCGTCCTCTATAATCTGGACTACTAATCCAGATAAAACCTATCCCCATATTAATCTAATCCAGATAAAACACCTGTCCTGTCTTCAATCTGGACTTCTAATCCAGATAAAAATAATCCCCCATGTGTATATCATGCCTGATAATCAGAATAAAAAACCATTCCCCCCCAGGCTGACTGGATAACTCAATCTTTACAAAAACTGTTTAGAAATTCCTCGCATGAAATTCTAGTGAACACATGTTTGCTATATCCTCCTCACAACTAAACTGATGGGACACTCTTCAGATATAAAAGACTTTCCAATCAACTGTGCTTGTAGCTATCAGAAATTTAAAACTGTTCACATCATACACCAGACTTGATATGCAGTGCAGTACTCCCCCATTCTCTAAAACATTTGTACACTTTTTACGTACGTTTTTGAGCACTTGGCATTCAACCAAAAAAAAAAAATTAATATCTTACAAAACTTTTTTAACAAAAAACAAAACATTATTTTTTTTACACATCATACAAATCACCCTCATTATATTTACAAGAAAATGATGACCAATCACAGAAAAGATAAGAGTATGCTCAAAGGGGAAAAACAGCCAATAGGATTTCAGTACTCAAAACCAAGTTGTAACAATGTATTTCATTGGTCAATGTCTCTTGTTTGAGTTGCTCATCAAATGTTACACAAATTTTAATTGGTTGTTAAGATTTTATGAAATAATCTTTCTTTTGACACAAATCTAAAGGGGAGGAAAATCATACTGATAAATCTTATTTTTTCTTCTTGAAAACGTGTACACTTTCACAATTTTTTGTGTGTGTGACAATGTCAAACAACAGTTTATTATATTGAAATAACAACGATTTGTCAATCCTTAAGTACTATTTAACACTGGAAATATTCATTGTAAAATAGGGCCTAGTTTGTAATACTCGAGTACATACATGGTAGTACTTGTACAATCTTTTAAAAAAATTTGTCCCTTTTTTAAAAAAAGTGAACTCAACTTAGTGCGTGGTTCTGTCAAATAGATTGAGTAAATCTAATCAACACTGAATCATTATAGCTATTGTCTCAATCAGCTTTTTCAAATCATTGTCAGTTCTTTACTTTCATTTTTTTAAAATAATATGATGAGATAAACTTGTCAGGCACGACAGTTAGTTGTAGTAAAAACAACACTTCATGTACCACGACCGGATCTTGACACACACACACACTATCCCACTAAAATACTTGAAATTCAACCTTCATGTTACTGTGGGCATACTGTGATATCAAACATTTCCATTTCAAGTGACAATCTCACAAAATTTAAGTTACTATGGGCATACCGTGACAATGTTTTTTAACCTTCAAGATACTGTGGGCATACCGTGATATCAAACATTCACTGACAATGCTTTTTCAACCTTCAAGCTACTGTGGGCACACCTATCTATGTTCATCATAGGGTCTCAGTCTTATTTAATTCACAATGGTGTCACAATAGATAGATAAAGCTCTATTCCCATCCGTTACTCTTTTTATCTTGCTTTCTGTGCACTTACTGGCCCCACACAGACAAAAACAGACAGACAGACAGAGAAAGACAGACAGACAGACAGAATGTATTCTCGTAGTGCCACTCTAACCCCTTTTTTCTCTCTAGAATCAGAAACATGCACATCGTATGTGTGTCATTTCCTATTACTCATATCACTTCTTTTCAACATATATTATTACAAATTCCCCCCCCCCCTTCTCAGAAGAAACCCTGAACAATATTTGTTTACACCTTATAGAAAAAAGTTACACCCTCTATGTTTGGTGAAAAACAGTAGTTTTGAACTTGTACCCATGTATTACCACATACAAGTGTCTGGTGCTCAAAAGAAAGCAAGAAAAATATCACCTTTTCTGGTCACTGAAAAATTGTTTGTTGCTCACAGACAGAACTGAACCAACCGACAATGAATGTAGTAGTTACAGTGCACAGATTACACCTCAAGATATCGACATGCAAAAATGACCCATTTGTATGAAAAAAAGGTAAAATATTTCAAGTTTGTGAGTTTTTTCTTGCCTTTTTTTTTTAGTTTGTTTGGTGCTTTTTTTGGCTTAATAAATTTGTTGTTCATCTTTTAGTAAAAATAAGGATTAATTTTTGTTCTGTGTTTGATAACTGTCAGGATACGAACTTGACATCAATGAACCAACCAGCCAGTAAGGAATTTGCAGTATGATATGAAGAGAAACTATTTTTTTTTTTAAACAAAAAACCAACCATAATATTATGTCTTTAAATGGCTAAAAACCACAATTACAGTGAGTTCAAATATCAAAGACACTTTTTTTTTTGTATAAATTCGTTTTTGGATTGCACCTGGTCAAGAAATGCAATGAAGTAGGTACAACTTTGCAACTTTTGGAAAAAAAACCATCCCCATAAGTGTTGAAAGTGGACTATGGAATATGCCACTATACACACAAAGAGTATCCAGGACTGGATCAAACCATTTTCAAGAGAGGTAAAATCAAGCACTCAGCTGCCAGTGTGGGAAAATAAAGTCCAGTCATGTTTTTTTTTTTCTTCTCTCTTCATCGTTTAGAAGAACTCAAAAGTCTCGTACTTCCATACTGTTTTTTTCTTTTGTTTTAGTTGAAAAGTGTCAGAGCTACAATATCTATCTATTGTACAAATACTTCTTGTTGTTTTTTTTAAATCCTCTGGCAGCAAGACAAAAATTACATGTGTTCAGTTATTTCTATATAACTGATATTGCCAAAAGAATGGAAAAACAAACACAAAAAAAAAATTAAGTCAAAAATTTCTGCCTAAAAAGAAGAAAAAAAAAAAAAAATCAAACACAATATGGATAAATAGAAATTTTGAATTGTAGATTTTTAGAATTCAACTTACAAATTTGTACAAAACAATAAAATGACTTGACCTGTAAAAAACTAGGACAAAGAATTAAAGGAAGTACAACATGTATAATTAATGGTGAAGAAATTAAGCCTAACTATAGGTTATACAGACGTCAAACCAAATTTCAGTTGTAGTCGTGTAGGTCCATTCAACAACTACTCCATGGAATGACGTGCTTTCAATTCTACTCAGGTTCTAAGACACACTAAGACACTTAGGGAAAAGTGTGCTTGTAGTTTTTTGTGTTGTGTTGTTTTTTTTTCTTCTCAAGATTCAGGAATTTTTTGGAGAGAAGATGCTACACACACACACTTCTCAATCCTGTCAGTACGTACGTATGTATGTATGTATGTATGTATGTATGTATGATAGATTGGTAACACCATGGGTTTGTACATAGACAAACAGTTTAAATCAGTTAGTCGTCAGCACAGAGCCACTATAACACTACCAAAAGTAATCATGTGACATCTGATGCTGGATAAAGCTGTCATGACAACAGTTGCCATGGCCACCATCACCATCACCATCAATGTTCATCATACTGCTTCTTCTAATCTCAACTTGTATAGACTCTGTACAAGGTCCAACTAGCCGCTGCCAGCATAGTTTTGACAACTAGCTGGTACATTGTTCCCGCAAGACAAATTCCATTCTCAAGTCAGTTACGTTACAGTACATCCAAGTTTCCACTTGCCGTTGCAAGGGACAGAAACAGCTGAGCCAATCTACTTGGTGGTTTTTAAGGATTTCAGAAGGTTTGTCATCAACACATTGGTTGTTTTACACTGTGTACAATGAACTTTATACACATCAAGCAGGAAAGTAGGTCACAAGTCAGTGCTGTTGCTATGGCGACGGTTATGATGGTGACGATTCCTCCTCCATTGGCTCTGATCTGTGAACAGAGGTGAAACAGGGTGATGTAAGTCAGGATGTTGGTACAACTCAGGTCAGATCTTTCATATTCTGTCTTACATTGAGTAGCATTACTTTGGGAATCGAGGATTCAGATTAGTTAGATAGACACAAACCCAAACTGTTGCTGATTTACTGCAGTATATTCCACAAGTGCATGGGTGATAGCGGTCCTTCTGTTGTGCATTGAAATCTTATCACCCTGTGATAAAGATGGTATTAACATTGGAAGTCACAAAACAGACAACACACTGCAACTTTATGGAACTAGCTTCCAGAGAGCTTGTTCTATTGAGACTATAATTAAACCAACGTCCATTCAATAAAAAAGGATAACTGTTGTATCAACATGTTGCAACAACTTTTAGTTTGTGTCTATCTTAGTCAATTGAATACCAGAGTAATGTCAAAAACCTACTACACATGAAGGTGACAGGGACATCTTGATACAAAGACACAGACAGATACACTCATGGCCAGATACAGACAGACAGATACAGACAGACAGACAGACAGAAACAGGCAGACAGATACATACACATGTGACACATGGACATATACAGATACATACATACATACATACATACATACATACATACATACATACATACATACATACATACATACATACATACATACATACATACATACATACATACATACACACACGCACGCACGCACGCACACACACACACACACACACACATACATATATACATACTACTGAGTACAGTGCTAACATATTGTGATGTTTTACAAATTACATTTACACTATTTTATAGTATAATATTTTAATTCAAAATAAGATGAACAAGAAGACAGACTTACTCTGCAGAGTCAGTAGAATGTACTCCCATTGACAACGATGCCAGTGCTGTCACTGTATCTGCCTCTTCTTTCTCACGAGTTGTTGCTTCTAGCAGTGAGTAGGATACTGTGTTACTCAATCTTTGTACACTAGGCCAGAATTCAGCTACAAACAAAAACAAACCAACAAACAAACAAATCAAACCTCTATTGATTCCAAAGTTACTGGTGAATGTGTGCTGGCAATGATCGCTTGATCAATCAATCAATCAATCAATCAATCAATCAAGTCTCTACTAACTTTACTTTACCATGGTAAGTGCAAATTGTAAGGGAAGACAGCATATACAGACATGGGTCTACTGTTTTATGCAAAATCTGTGTTTTGTCAGTTACTGTAGCAAAACTATAAAAACACTAGTATGAAACTTCAATGGATAAAAACTGTAGATGGCTACTTACATTGTATTTTGAGTGCCCTTTCTATGGAGAACACAGCATTTCTATTGGGTTGTTTATGCATTGCTTCTTCACTGAGTGGTGCCACTTCGTCTCCTAGTAGACTTAAAGAACAGGCTTCTGAACAGTCACAGATTGCTGCCAAGTCATAGCCTCCTTCTAGGGCTAAAACTACCCTGCCACCAGCTAGAGTCATCAGCTTTCTTGTCATCCAACCGAAACCTGGAAAGAGGATGGAAAATCACCACTCAAATCAAAGTCTTTGTTGATGCATCCTTCGATGCCTTGTTTTACCAGTGTTTCATAGCACTGCTATAATTTTATTTCAGATTCCTGTGAGAGGTCTCCAGTGAGATACCAAAAATGTGAATGAAAGTTACTTGTATTTTAGCAAACTATTCATTTCACTTCAAGCCCTGGTTTTACTATATACTACAGTTGCAATCGAGGTCTCGACTTACTTAAGATATACACAAATGAAAACTGTTATTTTTCGATGTGGTAGATTACACAAGTGGGTGATAGCAGTGCCTCTGTTGTGCAGACATAATCACCCTGTGATCAAGATACAGGCTGTAGAGTAAACACTGGAGGTCACCAAAATATACACTGCAAGATCATGGAAGTCATCAGAAATGCTACCCTACTGTGACTATAATACCCATTCAACAGCAGTTGCAACAATATGTTTAGTGTGTCTATCTTAGTAAACCGAAACCTAGATTGCCACTGTCGTAAAAACAATGTGATTGACACAAGGAGACTTAGAAGACACTTACATGCTGGGGTGACCTGGTATCCGCCTAGAGGTGCTGGATGACCAAGGGCTGCATCAAAACCCGCTGATACTAGTACTACATCTGGAGAAAACTCACGTGCTATAGGCATCACGATCGTCCTGGGAAAAAAAAGAAACATGGGAAAAAATTGATTAAGAACGAACTTTTAGGTGACACACCTTTACAGACGAGTTGTACAATTGACATAGGAGTACCAACAGAATACTGTAGCTATTACCATAAAAGTTATCAAATAATTATGTAAAATTTTTAGAATTTCATAAATGGTATGCAAAGAAGTAACTCTCGGTACCTAAAATAGAATATTACTGCCTACGTGCATCATAAAAATAACAAAGATTTGATTACTTAGTTGACACCATAACTTTCATTCCATGCACTTCACATGCATTACTATAGGCTGCATGAGAATAAATCGGCCTTCTTGTTCTATTTTGACCCTCTAGCATGAGGTACAACAAGTAACACTGGAAATAACTGAAGCACTTTCAATTTCTCTATGTGCTACACTTGTTTATAGCATTCATATCAAGTGTAAAAGTATACTGTTTCAATTGGTTTATTTACAAGCCTAGCATGTGGCCTTTCTACTGTGGCGTCAATTAGCAAATGAAACAGTATACTTTTACACTTTGATATGGATGCTATAAAATGATTGTGGTGCATACAGAAAACGCTTTACTTTGGTGTTATGGGTTGTAAAATGCTATATTATATTGCAGGTACCGCGAATTGATGTCACAATGGGAAACGATCAGCACTAAATGAATATAAATACTGCTTGAATCTTGGACAAGTTTTGCATCTCTACAGTTGATGAGAAGTGATCAAACTCTGGTCAAATTTGTCTGACTATGTTACCTACCTAAATGCAGCCATATACTCTGCGTCACCCATTGGTGGTTCCACACCACCACAAAATGCCAGATTTACGTTGAAACCAACACCTGCACCACCACCACACTGTAAAAAAATTTACATCCAATATAATGGTATTGTTAGTTTTTCAGTATTTCAGTCAGTAATTCATAATGTAAAACTAAAAATATATATAAGTGTGTAATTTTTTATTTTTACTTCATGATTACCAAACTTAAAATTATCAGGAAAGGCCACACTCTATGTCAAGGTTGAATGTTATCAATTCCTAAACTGAACAAACTGGGTTTCAATGTCAAAACCTTTGACCTTTTTTGCCAGGCCATTTTGGTGGTGGCATGACCTTTGAGTTTGACCTTGTCAGGAGACTGTTTCAACGTCATGACCACTGTCAGACTACATTTCAATGTCACGACCTTTGACCCTTGTCAGGAGAACAAAAAATCCTTACAGTATAGTATGTACACTATGCAATGTTGCACGATAAGTATTGGAATAAACTTTAAAATGATAATTTGGATTTCAATTCAATAACTATTACCGGTACAAACAGAAAGACCGACCAATGTGTCTCACACTTTTGATCTGTGTTCATTATATCTTTACCTCATCTGGTGCTCCTGTACCAGGGAAGAAATTACCATCGTCATGGCGATGCATTGATATGTACAAAACATGTGGATCCTCGTAAAATATCTTTTGAGTTGAATTGCCATGGTGTACATCCTGTAGAGACAACAAACAAGAGTTACAAAAAACTGTTGACGACAGAGATGTCTATTTTCTTTACTCTGATTTCTAACTATGGTACTCTAGTATGAGTAAATTCTATGTTGTCTTATTGTTTTCCTTAGAGACTAAATTCAAAATTTGGGTGCAAAAACAGTTATCTAGCAAAGCTTTTGAAAAAGTTGGGGTCCTGAATTATCAGTATTACCTTATTTTGAAATTGTGTTACCATGGATACTGTGTTGTTATGGTTGGAATGGATCTGTGTTATGATTGCCATGGATACTGTGTTGTTATGATTGCCATGGATACTTTGTTGTTATGGAGTGAGAGTTTCCATGGATACTATGTTATGGAGTGTGGGTTACCATGGCTACTGTGTTGCTATGGAGCTTGTGTCACATTGAATTTTGTGAGTTTTGATGGATTTAATTTACATAGTTCTTACTTACCCAGTCAAGTATCATAATTTTGTCTAGTTTCAATTTTTGTCTGAGTTGTTTGGCGGTGATGGCAATTGAGTTAAAAAAGCAGAACCCCATGGCTTGGTTAGGTTCAGCATGGTGACCAGGTGGACGAACCACAGCTATACCATTCTTTAATTCTCCTGCAGCGACTTTGAATGCTAGCTCTATCACACAGCCTGTCGCCTACAAAAAAATAAAAACAACACATGGACACAATGTTTTGAATTCTTTCAAAGGTACCCGACTCACGTGTATAAAAACTCTTGGTCCTTGTAAATCCTATGCCAAGTAACAACAGACACATAGCATGTTTCAATTAATGACAACAACACACACTTTCCATTTTCACCAGTTTTTACATGGACTTTGTTCTTACATGCAAACAGAGCATTTTCAAATTCTTGCATTTTCATGTGTGCTTTTGGGGACTCCATGTAAATAGTAGGTAAAACGCATCAAAAACAGTTGAAAATGCCATTGTGTAAACGGAGGTCTACATAAATTATTTAAAGTGATTTGTTGTTTTATAACTGTTGTTTTTAGAATAATATATTGATACTGTATTTGAACGATAACCATTTATTGTTTTTACCCTACTACACCCAAAGTTGCGTGATAAAGTTCGCCATTGTAACGTATGGAATTGACAATCTTGTAGAATTTCAACTTGGAATAAGTAAGACTTCAATAAGATAGGAATTCTTACCATTCTAGCAGCACTTGAAGTATGAAGATCATTCCATACAGTGTCTGAGTCTACACCAAGACCACCACATGGTAAAACTGTAAAACTTATCTTTGGCAGACCGGCTGTCAAATTGAAATAAAAAGACAGAAATGTGTGATTTATCATCATACAAATTCTCACCAATCCTTCCTTTTGCTGGAAGAGAAAATCACTTGCCGATACAGAATTAGTTATGACGTCTTCCCTAATATGGTGAACCATTATTACTGTGTCAACTTTATGCAGTACCTATAGTTAGTGTGAGGGCGCCCTCACAGACAACACTGTATTTTCTATTGTTTTGATAAAACCTGTTGTGTGAGGGCGCTCTCACACTACGTTGTATCTTCTGTTGTTTTGACAAGATTCGTTCATACATACCTAGTTTTTTACTGTCAATCTTCTGCCTGTTCAATGGATTCGTTCCATAAAATAAAGTATAACCCTCACTGTTGGCGAAATAAAAGTAATCATGACGAATTAAAAAGTACCAATACACATAACAAACAAATCCATTGTGTGTGTTACCTTTACCCAACCCTGAATCATTTTAGTATATTGCTTATGTACCTTATTTTCATTTCTACCGATTGCAAAACTCGTGTCATATTTGACCATTTAATACTCTTTAAAACTTGTGTTTTATTGATTTAAATGTCAGACTTTACAAACTTCCTCTGTTTTCAGCAAAATCCGTCATCTCCTTCATACAACGTTTATCCAAGTTGTGTAGTTAAAACCTACCTATGACATGTCTGGATTTCATCCAGCGTTGCTTTTCTCGACTTCACACGCTATCAAATGAAATAAAAGAGACATCACTAAATCACATCAACATTTGCCTCTACAGTGCGCCATCACATCTGAACACTAGCAATAACAGTTTTATATTTGCTAGGTTTCGTAAACTACAACACTGTATCAATTGAACAAATGACCATTGTAAATCTGAGTTGAAATGTTCAAAAAACATTAATGAATAATTTGTTTGTATCCGTTCTGAACTCAGAGCATGCATGATTTACCTAGTACAATTTTCAGCTAAATCACTCAGCCTACTTCAACTCCTACTGTACATGATTCAATGATGTATGTTGGTTCGTTGTTCCTTACCTCACATCTTGAAACTACTCCTGTTTCCTGGAACCTAGCCCATATACTCTGTAATCTGCCAGCATGTTCAGGATGCAAAGAATTGTTGCCACAGGTACACTGGTGCTTCTGCATTAGACTGTCGTAAGCTAACCCTGTATAATTAATTCACATGGAGGTCAATTATCATCACATAACATTGCGAGAATGAATGTTCACGGACTCTTTAGGTTCATGGTTGAATGAAAATTCTACAAATAAGAGTAAACAAATTTCATGAAAGCAAATTCCAAAGGACGTCAATCTAAACTGGTATCGAAATCCCAGCTGTTTTGATTGCAGATTTACATTACACTTATAATGGGTTTTTTTTATATAGCGCTTTCCCACTCTGTGCTCAAAGCGCTTCACAATTATTACCCCTGGCACGGATCAGAATGGCACAACGGCCCTTTAGTCTTCCTCAACTCCCTGGGGAGCATACAGTCCATTGCAGCCTCTACAAGTGCATAGGATTAAAGCATTCACATTCACATTGCAACTGCTATCCTACCAGGTCCCCAATTATACAGCTGGGTTGACTAAGGCACAATGATGGTTCAAATCTTGCCCAAGGACTTTAGCCATTCAGAAACAAGCGGCAGTGGCGGGGCTTTGAGCTGCAACCTGCAGATTCAAAGCCAGTCACTCTAACCATTCACCCATCATGATTCCACTTATTGATCTGAGCTTGTACAGTTGTTTTGAATGCAGACTCCAGAACCATAATAAGCTAATAAAAACTAACGCTACAACAATTGCAGCTAGTTCACGGCACATCAATTTCCAGTCACATGTTTGAACTAAGAGAGTCACAAAGCTGTTACAGATGTGACATAATCATTGATCATCATCACTTGTTGACAGTTTAGTAATTACTGAGAGACACACTCACCTGTTGTAAACATGTGTTTGACTGGTTGATCAGTGGTACTATACTGACCAGACTCTGATGCTATCTGGAACGGAGCAGCTGGTGAGCTTTGAGCTCTGGATAACGGTCTGTGACAATGTGATAGCCTTGTCAATGGATTGACTGAAAACAAACATATTCAAATACAGACTATAATAATTCAAGTCTACTTAGCTTCATTTTTTTATTTACATTTTATGAAAGCATGTGGTAACATTGTTTAAGCATTTTTTTGTATGGAATTCTTATTATTTACTCACACACCAGCAATGTAATTTCAACATTAAAACGCATGCGATGGGGTTACTCACACTGCCAGGGCATATACTTATGTACTGCAATTTTGACCTCTCTTTTTCAACTCCTGCAGACTTCTTATTCTTGATTTTTTTTAAAGCATTATAAAGAGATTTGACCCTTTCTTTGAATACACGACTTTTGACCCAATATTTTTGACAACGTAGATCCCAAGTTGCCAATTTTAATACTTTTCCCACACTTTTGGACAACATGGTTTCATGGTTTCTGATTTTCAACTTTTTCCGAAACTCAAATTTTGACCCCAAGTTTCTGACTGAAATGTAAAGCTTTGAGCCCTATTTTTTTTTAATCTCTCTAGTATTTGTGTTTGTAATTTGAAAATCAATAACTCTTCTATCACATGTAAGCAGCATTCTTTTGTAACATACTGTCTGCTATAATCTTCACAACTTTACATGGCTAACATGTCCATTCACTGTTTGTGATACAAAATTATGTATTTCTATTGTACAGAGTCAAGTGTTTTCCAAAACATTGCCAAAACAAATCAGTACAGTCAATTTCAACTAAGCTTGCCAAAACTGTTAGTGTTGCAAATGTATTTTTATCTTGGTTCATAAAACATTGGTAGATAAGAACAACACTCCAGACATGCCAACTCTTCACAAATGAAAGTGAAATACAAGCAATTTTGATACATTGTTACTAAGGGGCGACGTCAAAAGATCGATGTTTACAAAAAAACTTAATTGCTTTAGTTTGGGGGTGGGGGGGTTTTGGCCAAAATAATTTCTCAACCGTCAAAAACGATTTAACGCCATACTTGGCAAATTTAGTACGATTTCAAGGCTGCTTTTACCTAAAACACTGCGTACAGTCGGTCCGATTTATCAGCGGTACGCGGTTCAGCTTTCAAATTTGCTGCAAAATAGGTATTTGGGAACGAGGTGGGTATCCAGAGTGTGCGTACGCACATTTCATCAGTTGGCGTCGTCGAGACACGAAGGGTTCGTACAACTTTCTGGTCCATATATGTTCCCCTCACACAATTTATAAATGCCCTTCGAACGACATTCAGAAACTAACGAACAAGATTTGGGAGTTAAATATCAAAAAACAACAGGGCAAATCCCGGGCCGGTGTACAGGAAAGCGCAACGAAGTTGTGGCATGCCAAATACAAAAATGACCGACGGTCATTAGCCGAGTTCATGTCCCAGGAGGTCGAGTCGAAACAATCTATTTTGAAATACGTTAAAAAATATGTTTGAAAGTTAACGAAGTCACAGTGGGTACGTGATCAGAGCCGATCGTTCAATCGTAGTGGTAAATTTTAAAGGACCTTCACGATAATTGATTTTAATAGACTATGTGGATAGGACGCGTGACGTTGCCATAATCCACCTACACGAAGGTTCTAAGTTAGGCCATAAGTTATAACGTGAAACTAATACGAATATTCGTATTATTATATTCGAATGTAAATCCGGAAATTACCGATGAGATGTCATGTTTGATGTGACCTCTCAACTTGGACTAAATTGTCGTAGATAGCGTGGTATTGCGAATGTTTATTTCTACACTCGCAACAAGTTGATCGTTCGACTGATGTTGATTCAATCCTTCGTGAAAATCAAAAGTTCGATCGCCTGAAATAATTATTCAGCAATAGTTTCGCAATTTCAAACAGATTTATAGATGTTTGTAAATGATTGATAGTTGGAACATGCATGTGAAAGCCGTGGCCGCCGCGTCAACGTGTTCATCACTGTCGTGGTGCGATGCGATATCACAGTCAAAATCAACGGAAACGTGCGAATATATACGACTCGACAGAAACAACTTTAAGGCTAAAAAGCATGAGAGCTGGTAAATACAATTTCTAGTTGAAACTATGTTTTGCAGAGACAGTTAAATGTTTTACAGTTTGAATTGCAATGTTACTACATAGAGTTCTTTACTCCAGTGAAAATGGTTACTTCATCCGATCTAATCTTTGGAATGGCCTTTAATGGGAAGTGGTATCCTGCTGTTTGCAAAACATCTTGTCAAGTTTTATGAATAAAATCTATCTGTACAATCAATTTAGTCGAACTAGTTAACAAAGGCGATTCCTACACTTTCCCGACCGGCCCTGTATTTTTCAGTTAAACAAAAATCATCCGATCAAAGTGTTGCTGATGAGCCTACACCCAGTCACGAAATGTCTCCCATTTCAAAAAAGTGAAAGTGAAACCAGACATACCAGTATTAGTAATCAATGTGACTTGACGTGTAAATTCAGTGTTGTTGTGTTCTGTTGGTTTTCAATAAAAGTATTTTTCTGAGTTAAAATGGTTTTCTATTTTATTTATAATTCAGTATTATATTGGTACGTTGTTTGAAAGTGGAAGTATACAGTATGAGTCTGAAACGATTTTCAATTTTAGGTCAGTTAAGTTAGATGGGGGGGGTGGGGGGGTCTGGGACCTAACTTAAGCAATTAAGTTAGATATATTATATTGAACTTTTGATGTTGCCCCTAACCAGTCCATTGCAGGTAGACTATATAAAGTGTAACATTGTATACATTTTCTCAGACTTCAATGACTTCAGTGGTAATGTGATACAATTACTCATATTTTGTTTTCATTTGTCAAAAGTCAGTGTGTCTGACATATCATCCTTATCTTCCAATATTGTATGAACCAAGAAAAAAAATACATTTTGTGACACACACTGTTTCGATGAACTTACATGAAACTGGCTCTATTCCTAACCCAACCCTAACTCCCTAGTTTGAATACAAATGTGTATTTTTTGTACAGTTGGTACACTGTTCTTCAATCTTATCAAGACTAACTAACCTGGTATACAGCCTGATACTGTGGCAGCTTTTATTGGAGGTTGTCGTAGTTGTCCGACATGTTGTTGTTTTTCTATTTCTTCTTGTTCCTTCAGAAAAAATGAAAATTTACCTCTGTCATTCACAAAAGTCTATCATACACACTCAATCACTCACTTACTATTACTTACAAAATTCTAAACTGTCTGACATTTAATGTAACTTTCCAGTTTTTCAGTTAACTAAACATCATTCTTTTGCAAGAGTTTGTCATACACTAAAACAAATACATGTAGAATACATAATGCATGTCTTGATTACAACACAGACATATCAACTCAACACCCCCCCCCCCCCTCCAAGCCCCACTGACAATCACCAATGTGTACAAAGCTGAAATGTCTACCTTTTGGGTTATCTTTTCCTTTTCTTCGTCACTATCAATCGGCTCCTGCTTGATATCAATCGTGGTCATTGTGGCCGGTGGTGGTGATGGTGTTGCTGCAGCAGGTCTGTCTGCTGTAGTTTCAGCTACAGCTTCCTCTGCAGCACGTTTTGTAGCAGGCGATGGCGGCGTCTCCTTCATCTCAGCATCTTGTAATGATGACGCTGCGGCAGCTGCTGCAGCATCTTCTTCAGCTTCTTCGGGACTCTCTTCCACATGATCTTCCCTTCTCAGCTGCTTACGCATTTGCTGTTTGCAGCACAGCACAGGAAAGAAGGATGTCACAATAAAGTAATACATACTAAAGACAGTACTCTATTTCTTGTGTCTCCACATATTACAGACAAAAGACAAACATTCTGTCTTTATTAAGTTTCACAGACTAAACACAGGCACTGTTTTTGTTTCTTCATCCCTTCCCATGTTGGACAATATGAATACAAATGTACTCAGATTTAGTGTCTCCAAGTATTAGACTAAACACAGACACAATGTTTTGGTGTCTTCATCAAGTATTAGACAAAACACACTGTTTTTACTTCGTTATTAAGTATTATAGACTAAACACAGACAATGTTTTGGTGTCTTTATCAAGTATTAGACAAAACACACTGTTTTTACATTGTTATGAAGTATTACAGACTAAACACAGACAATGTTTTGGTGTCTTTATCAAGTATTGACAAAACATGGACATTTTTTGTGTGTGTCTTCATTCATGTATGCATGGGTAGAACATCAGCACTCCATTCTATTGCTACTGTTTCTGTTTCCTGGTTTGCACACAAGAACAACTTATTCATATTCACCTGTTTTAATAATGTTTGTTGTTGCATCTGCATGTACTTTTGTTGTTGTTTTTCTTGTAAGAACTGTTGGTGCTGCTGCTGAAGTAACATTTGCTGTTGCTGTTGGAACTGCTGAATGTGTTGGCTTGTTGGTAACGGCGCCGACTGCGTTCTACCTAAAGGTCTGTGATGGGACCTGAAACAATTAGCATTAACACAAGGCACACATACTATTACTAAACAACAACACAGTACAAAAGCAATAGGGGGAAGGTTGGGGTGGGGTGGGGTGGGGTGGGGTGGGGAAGGGAGGGGATATGATTAAAAACACTTTCAAGGAATGGAGCAGTCTGTAAGGTATGCCATGACGGTGCGCCCTCACACATCGTCAAGTCGGTGAGAGCAGAACGGCACGACATATTTTACAGTCTAGGAATGGAGGAACATTCATTATACAGTTGGGAGGAACTGCTATTATGACACTGTACACATCACAGTTCTCTGTACACATCACACTGTACACAAAACGCCCTCCATGCATCAATAGTTTAGCAACTGACATTCTCTCAATTTGGTATATTGTTTTTGCCATTTTCACCTTTATTTTGGATTTTAAATCATTCCGTCGTTCCCCAATGCAAGAGAGCAAGTCAAAATGCAGGAATAAATACAATATTTTTTGTTGATATTTTCAAAAGGATGGAATTGTCACATTTTGTGACCAAATATGGTTAGTTGGGTGGTCTGGTATGGTAGTCTATGCACTTGTGCACAGACATGTCCCCCTAGGCTACCAGATGAGTGCTCAAATGGGTAATGCACTCTTGAGAGTCCCAACAGGAAAGAGCTTGTAATTACCAGGAAACAGACATGCTGTTGCCCTCATGACCCATTGGCTTGTAATTACGGTATTGGCTATATGCAGACTGGTTGAAGCTATACTGTATTGTCTGTCTGTCACATCGTAATTTAAATATCATATCATTTGCATTTGAATGCTAATTGGACTATCAGAGCATAGTAATTTACATAATTTAATCACCATATCATTTGCATTCCACTTCTGAACAGACATGAAAATGGCTAATTTTAGGAGGCAAAAATCTCTCACTTTTTTACAATTTACATTTTACAACACCGCTATCAAAACATCTACAACAACTAACATATATAACGTATTTCTTGTATCAATACACTTTACAGAGACAATAACGACGTGACCATTAAAACCTTCACACTACAGGTAGGGGGGGGGGGGGGGGGGGATGACAGCAACTGGTATCACAAAACCAAATATAGAATCTACTATTAAAATTAAAATAGACACCAAATGTTACATGAGCTTTGTGCTATTTTAGAACACAATTAAACAATGCATTGATTAACGTCCAGAAGGTTTTTGTCATTGTCGGCACTATTAACCACCAGCTGTGCATCACTTTGAAAGCAATCCATTGAAAGTACAAATATACCATCATTTCATTACAAAATACAAACGCCATGTGTTGCTAGCTTTATGAGTACACATAATATTAAAATATACCATCACGTCATCATTAAAATACATGCCATGTGTTGATAGCTTACAACTACAAATATAACATCATTTCAACACATATGTGTTGGTAGTTTACAAAATTGTGTGCTATGTGCAAATATAAACATATGGGTATTCTCATATTACCCTGGTAATATTCAGCCCTCGCTTTACTTAGATAGACACAAACTAAAAGTATTCACGCAACATGTTGATACAACAGTGATAAGTTACTCAATGGACACTGGTTTTAATTATAGCTTCAGGTGGGAGGTGTTATGGAGTTTTATTACCATAGTTTTATGAGCTCGCAGTGTAATGTACAGTTTTACTACTTCCAATGTTTTTACTATCTGGATCACAGGGTTACAGAATTCAGCACAACAGAGGAACCGCTACCATCACTTGTGTAATCTACCACATTGAAGAACAATAGATTTAGTAGTTTGCATCTATCTTAGTAAAACCCCAAAGGCTTACCACTCGTAACACTGCGTGTCCTCTGTTAGTCAGATATTACATTACCAGGGGGTATATAGCCGTTGTTCTCTGCCTGTGTATATCTGGATGTTTTTTTAAGCCACTTTTAATATTATTCAGCACCCATATGCTGTATTATTTCACATGTTAGTGCTCTGTACATTAGTATTATATCATATCACACTACTCTTTGTAAGCTTGTAAAACTGTTAAATTTTATCACTAATAACTCAATACGCCATATTCTGGTTACCAAAATTTGGGCCATTTCACATGTAAGGATCACAAGTGGGCACCCTAGATTTGGCAAAGTGAGGGCTAAAAATTTGTCATGGCCGCTGATCATATATGCACAGCAGTGTGTGTAAAATGCGCATAAAAGAAAACTCTGTGTATTCTGAAAAGCGCATTATAGTAGCAGTTAGGCATGTTTTGACTGCTGGTAGTCGCTAAAAAAACGTCTGCTGTCATTATTCGCCAACATTCAACTATTCTGGCCCCCACTTCCGGTTTAAAAATGATTTGCCAACACCATCTTTTATCTCTCTGATAACCAGAATATGGCATATTATCTTTCTATCCATTTCATCACCCCTCTCTCTCTACTTTCCTCTCCCCTTCCTTCAATATCTGATCCTTCCCTCAACCATTCACTTCTCACTATGTATACACAGTTGTTAGTCTTAATTCTTACCGTATCAGTCTGGCATGTGCTACTAAGCCACTATTGAGTGGAGCGGATGAATTGGACTCGGCTTGTACAGGAATACCACCTATGGCATGCGGATGGACGGCAGTTGCAAGACCAGCTGAAATAGTAATCATACAGTCAGTTACATCAAATGATACACACAAAAAATACCGCCAATGGCGTTGTAGCACAACTGTAGTTTTTAAAAATGTTTATCCATATGCTAGTCTATGCTAACAATAGGTGTTTAGTTGCCTATCCAACCATGTTGCTATCTTTACGATAAATGCTATCATTTGGCTGTTGCTATGGGCGTGGTCATGTTGTTAGATATATTTGCATACATTTGTGTATGTTTTTGTTCACTTGTGTATGAATTCCTGATATTGTCTTTGCAATATACGTGATCATTTGGCTGTTGCTATGGGCGTGGTCTTGTTGCTAGGAAAATTTACATACATTTTTTGAATGTTTATTCAATTGTCTATTAAACCCTGTTGTTATCTTTGTGAAATACACCACCGTTTGGCTGTTGCTATGGGCGTGGTCATGGTTACTAGGGTATTTGCATACATTTTTTGAATGTTTATTCATCTGTCTTTCTATTCCTGTTGTTATCTTTGCAATATACGTGATTATTTGGCTGTTGTTATGGGCGTGGTCTTGTTGCTATGCAAATTTACATACATTTTTTGGATGTTTATTCAATTATCTATTAAACCCTATTGTTATCTTTGTGAAATACACCACCGTTTGGCTGTTGCTATGGGCGTGGTCATGGTTGCTAGGGTATTTGCATACATTTTTTGAATGTTTACTCACTTGCTTACCAGATGATGTTGTTATTTGACCAAAATATACTGCCATTTGGTTGTTGCTAAAGGGTGTGGTCATGGTCGCTAGGGCCAATTTTGTCAAAATGTTTTTAAGAAAATCTGCAGAATAACAGTTTCAGAAACATCTTGCCAAGTTTCAGACTAATTGACCAAGTACTTTTTGAGATATAAGTTTTTGACCAAAAATGAACATTTTTACACCTAATTTGCATATCACTCATGGAATCATGGTATGCTTAATATTTCTTCGTCCATACATCCCTAGATACATTCCCATTAAATTTCAGCCCAATCTGCTCAGTAGTTTTAGAATTATAGATTTTTAACCAAAAAGACACATTTTTAGCCCTAATTTGCATATCACTAATGGAATCATCCCGTCATGAACAAATCTTACTTTACACCCCCTTAAGAATGTTCCCACCAAATTTCGCACCAATCTGCCCAGTAGTTTCTGAGTTTAAGTTTTTTGACCAAAAATCACATTTTTTGACCCACATCACACACCTGTGATGCGATCATTTTGATTTGAACAATTTCCCAACTAGACACCCAAAGTAATGGACCCACCAAATATCGTGGCAATCGGTTCAGCGGTTTTTGACTTTAAGTTGTTTACACACACACACACACACACACACACACATCCACACACACACACAGACAGACAGACGCCGGGCGATCCCTATAGCACTACTGAACAAGTTCAGTTGTGCTGAAAAATATGAAAGCACATTATCAGAATAGAGAGAACAAATTCATGTTATGATTCTAAAACAATCCGAGGTAAGCAAACTTCACAGGAGGGCTAGAATTTAGAAATACTAACTTTTTAAATTACAATTTCTTTGAAAAAGAATTCATTGAAACTAGTTGGATATTGTAAACATATTTATTTTGGTATCTGTAAAATTTGGTGGGATGGCAACTAAAGACGTGTGAAGTACACTTTAATTTGACAGACAGTGTATGGGGGAGTAAAGCCTACTTGTAAACAACTCATCCGGTCAGCAGCCTGTTGTATTCAGTGCGACTGTTGTCAACACCATTTACAACAGTTGAATATAGAAATATGATAACTCATAAACTATGTTAGCAGGACTTATTTCCACATACAGCTACACTATACAAGTCATTGGTATGCTCAACTACCGCATACAGTATGAAATGCCTCACGTTCGCATTCGTGTTCGCGTTGTTGTAAATAACATTTATAATTTTAAATTTTATACGGTGAAAAAAATAATTAACAAAATAACATGGCCTCAAGAGAATGGGTTAGGTAGGTCAGAATTTTACTTTATTTTTATTTTATCTTTTTAATTGTTTTTGTGTGTGAAAAATATCGCTTCAACCCCAAAAACCAAATGAAATGTCAGTCAGAACACCCCTTCAGTGAAAGGTTGATGAAATGTGTACAGACATCGCTGTACAGACATCGCTGGGGAAAGAAAATAGAATGGCATGAAGGTTGAAGAAGACAGAGAATTTCTTATCGTTTTGTTTTTAGATGTTTTAAAAACTGTTTAGGGTGGGCGGCTTAACACTATGGTCAGTTGAGTTATCGGAAATACACAATTTATTTTTTTTATTTTTCATTTTGCCTAAATTAATCAATTCATAACACTAAATTCAAGCCATATTTGATGACTTACTTGCTATAAGTGGATTGACAGGACCAGTTGCCATGCCAGCTTGTTCTAGAGCTTTCATTTGGGCTTGGACAAAGGCAGGATTGGTAGGAGGAAAGGAGTTATTCAAATCAGCACTGGCACCTACAAATACAATATTTATATTCGTTATTCAGAAGTGTCTATAGACAAAACATCACATCAGAAACCTTACTATAGAGTTAAGTCTTTCAAACACTGTGATCAAAATTACAATACTGCCACTAGCACTGACCTATACACACACAATAGGGAACTGGTAAACCTGCCATCTTGAATGTTGCATTATGGGAAATATAATCAAATATCAATTGATCAGCATTGTAAACAATCTTGTTTACATTGTTTGTAAATGCAAATAATCCATTCATCATTACCCTGACCATTGTAGGAGGTACATTCTATTGAAAGCTCAAGATTAGGTTTTACAAAAACTACAATCCCATAGTCCTTTGCTTCTGAGCATGCTCAGTCTGGATTGCAAGTTACCTATTGCCTTTCTCACTTCCTCAACTCTCTGGAGAACATACAATCCATTGCAGCCTCTGTAAGCCCATAGGACTACAGGTTCCAAAATATACAGCTTGGTTGACTGCAGCACAATTTTGGTTCAAATCTTGCCCAAAGGCTTTAGCCATCCAGAAACTAGTGGCAGTGGCAAGACTCGAAACAGTAACTTGCAGATTCGCTCCAACCCAACAACACTAAACCATTTGACCAAGAAATTGAACTTTGAGAGAGATCGATTTGCTTACCATGTTGTAAGGGTGCAAAGTAAGCTGGTGTTAAGATATGGCCAGCTGCATTGAACGGATGACTCAGTCTTGATGCTATCAATGCTTCATTCGTCAGTCCAGCCTGTGCTGCTGTTATTGTACTTGAGCCCTGTAAGCAATGACGATGATCACAAAACATATTTAACATTGAACTTGTTATCATACGTGGTACCACTTATGAGATGATATGATACCTTGGTTAGTTTAACACAAAAATACTGGCCCTCTTAATTAAACCCATGTTATCACATATTCTCCTATTCATGCCACTCACTAAATAATGGCATTTTTGGAAAACTGTGGGTTTTCGAGTCATTTCATGATTTTATATAAATTCACAACACACAGATTGCCAAGAAAAACATAGTTGAACTTGTGCCTCATTCATCATTAATTGTGGATTATTGCATTTGAAATTGTAGAATATTACACTGGTTTGAGAAGATTATTAACATCTGTTTACTGTCTCTCTCTTATCATCTGTAGTTTGGTGTAATACATGATGCACCTACTACTGTGAAAACTGAGCTTTCGTCTTACAAAGATAGACACAAACTAAAACTATTGTTGTTCGATGTGGTAGACTACATATGTGGGTAATATTGATGCCTCTGTTGTGAGTAATCCTGTAATCAAGATGGTATAAACATTGGAAGTCTTCTAAAATGTAACCTGGACGATCGTGTAAGTCTATGAATATAAAGTAAATGATGGTGAAAACTTGCTACCAGAAAAGCTGCCCTACGGCGAGTACAATTAAACCAAAGTCCATTCAATAACTGATATCACCATGTTGCAACAATTGAGTTTTAGTTTGTGTCTATACATTTGTTTAATAGCTGAAAACTCAGCTTCCACTGTCATACATTGTGTTTCCAAACTTACTGGTTGGGAGTGTGATGACGTAGCTGACGCTGGTAAGCCAAGTGATATGTTGGGCAGTGATGGTGACGTGTATAAGTTGACATCATTGTTTCCTAACATCCGCTTCATCATCAAGGGATAACCGCCGACTTCAGCCTTTAGACAAATTTAAACACAAGGAGATCTCAGTGAATACTGATCATAATACACACTATATACCAAATTTTACAATCAGTAAAAAAAATTAACATTTACGGAGAAAAGGTGACTGTTGGCACTTGAAATTTTAAGAATGTAGAATTGGTATTCATGTGTAATTTAACAGTTAAATATTTCACAACATTGAACAACCTATGTCTCCTATCAAGATACATAGTGAACATATCTCCTTTGACAGCCATTATTATAGGTACTTTCTTGAAGAGCGCCCCCATGCAACAACTTTGAGAAAGTACAAATTGGGTATTTCTAGGAATCCCCTACACCTGGTACATTCCTTTCCTTGGCATACGAAAAGGTTGAACAACAATTTTGTACATTTCCTAGGACTACTTATCAGCATTTGTAGAAGGATCCTGTGGTGTGAATTTTTAATATAATATACAACAAATCGTATTGCTTAAGAGGCGGAGGACTAAAACTGCACATTCAAGTGTGGATATACACAATGTGGCAAGATTAAGTAACTGAAACAGATCTTACAAAACTGGAACGGGGTTTGTAGACAGTACTGTTTTGACCAACACATAACCAGGAATAGGTTTTTATCCAATGTTAATAGTAACATTATGTCATTGTGTGTAATCTAGTGGATTACTGTCTTGTACTCAGTACTGTTTTATTTTTGTGTTCTTTTGATGTTTTAAATTGAAGTTTCAGTAATTAATTTGGACTTCCTGTGCCGAACTACAAACGGCTGGACCTACCAACTGAACTAAACTATGGCAACAAGCCTTTAGAACATAGAGCCAGATATTTTTATCAAGTTTTATACTCAAATATGTAAACTTGAAAAAATTATTCACAAGGGAGAAATCTAGCATAAGTTTAAGTATTGGACAACTTCGACGACATACATCTTACGGCCAATTTTGCCTAACCTTGCTGAAAATGGTATGTGTCACAATTGTATTTTTATCTTGGTCTATACAGTATCGGTAGACTGGGAAAACACTCCAGACATGCGGACTCTTTACAGATGAAAACAAAATACAAGTAATTGTATCACATTGTTACCACTGAAGTCATTAAAGTCTGAGAAAATGTATACAATGTTACAATTCATGTAGTCTCCTGCAATGGGTTGGACAGCAACAATGTATCAAATTTACTTGTATTTTGTTTCCATTTGTAGTGAGTGTTGTTCTTATCTACCAATAATATATATATATATATATATATATATATATATATATATATATATATATATATATATATATATACAAAGATAAAAATACATTTGTGACACACTGTTTTGACAAGGTTAGAGGAAATTGGCTGTATGTTGATACAATATGGGATCTATGGCAGGAATAGCTAGGTAAACATGACATGCAGATATTTACAAGGCATTGATTATACTGTACATTATTATACTAACTAGGAGCAAACTTGGACATGTTTCAACAGAAAATATGATATATATAGTCTTATTGTTCTACATCACTACAATACACATTTACATCACTGGTTCTGCCGTACTTGGAATATAAACCCAAATCATTCAAATTCACCAAAAAAAAATTATCATAATCAATCTTGCAAAGGTATAATATCTCCTTTCCAATTTCTTTTTTTTAATTCGGCCAAAAATAATGTGACATGAGGATTTTGCTCCTACTCAAATTCAAATATGAGCTATATAATTTACACTCTAAAAATAATGACAAAAAACTGTGTGGTTTGATAACAGAATGTTTCATACAAATATATGTACTTACCTCTGATGGCATGACATTGCCATTACCAATGTCTGTAGCAGGTTGACCACCACTTTGTGGTGAACTTGGCCCTGACCCTGGTGCACTGTTACATAACGTTGTATCAACTGAAATCACATACAAAATAGTATCAATTACTAGACTGTATCATGTCACCATTTATATGCAACATATAATAACATACAAAGTGTAAAGAAGGTAACATACAAATTGTTCTTGTCTGGTACAGTGGCAACTAATGCACACTGACACAAACACAGACACAGACATAGACACATGCACGCACGCACACACACACACACACACACACACACACACTTATTTTTTTTCACAAATACACACATACATACAGCATACATACATACATACATACATACATACATACATACATACATACATACATACATACATACATAATACATACATACATACATACATACATACATACATAATACATTACATACATACATTACATACATACATACATACATACATACATACATACATACATACATACATACATACATACATACATACATACATACATACATACATACATACATACATACATACATACATACGCGTGCACACACACTTTCAACTGTAAAAATTGTATAGTTTCCCATACAATCTACCATAATTTTGTTTGGGAATCCAGGTGAAATTACTTCCCTTATAAAAAACACTGAATGGATATAAACAAACACAAATACATGAACAACACACACTCACACAAGACACTCATAACCTAACAATGATTGAAATACATATTAGTAAGTTACTAAAGGTTCTAGAACCCAATTAACCAAAGAGGAAACTTATCATATCTTATTAATGTTAATGTTCCAACATATTTCGCCATATTTGTGCTGATACCTCATTAAAATGCAGGGCCGGGGCAAGAGGGAAACTGTAAGGCATAAAAAAAAATTGTGTGGTTCCGGTTACATTCAATTTTAGAATAGGTGGGGTAGGTAGATTTTTTTTTTTATTTTTTTTTTATTTTTTTTTTTCATATGTGACTGTATAGTTCATATAGTTATGTTTTCCGTTATTTTCCATATGGTCTCTGTGTTATTGGTTTCTTCTCATCAGATGTACAGCCATTACAGATTGGAAGAACAGTTTTATATTGTCGTTTTCAGTTGATGTCAGTATCCGCATCCACTATATTTCTTGCGAGACTTCACAATTTTTGCGATTTTCTTATTTTTTATCTCGAATATGTAAAAAAAAAAAGTTTAGGGTCTGGGTGAAAAACTAGGTGGGGGTCGGGAAACCGGAACCAAACAACTGTTTTTACTTGTCCTAATACAATTCTAAAACTCCTACTTTACCCTTAACACAAATACTACTCAAGGTAATAAATAATAGTTATTAATAAATACTGCATACATTCTAGACACTTATATTGGGATTATTATTCAATAATAATTACGGTGTATTTGTTTCAATTTCCGGTCTTGATTTATCGCCCGTTTTTTTTTTTTATTTCGGATGGGTGAAACATTCCTAAGTAGAATGTTATATCGGTGTCAAAAATGGCAGGGATTTGGTGTACGGCCAGTATCTCCTTTGCATATGTATTGTCTCAGTGTGCTGGTCGACATTTATGAACAGTGCTACTACATTCCAACTTGCAGAGAATCATTTCACAGTACATTAATTCTATCCATTCATTTACGTTTTGTA
Organism: Glandiceps talaboti; assembly: GCF_964340395.1. NCBI lineage: Eukaryota > Metazoa > Hemichordata > Enteropneusta > Spengelidae > Glandiceps > Glandiceps talaboti. The sequence goes on from NC_135552.1 coordinate 15,533,538, forward strand.
CGAACTCAACTTAACATATGCAAATTTATACCTGAAATTTAAAAGATATGTGTGTGATTCAATAAGTGGCATGACAAATGTAAACCAAACAATCATGCAAATAGATGTCTTCTCCCCACTGAATACAAAAAAAAAGCAAAATAGAATTTTTTTTAGCAAAGATAAGAAGAGAGGGTCATTTATTTTTATGGGTGCTTCCGGGGACTCACTTGATAGGGGTTTGCGTTTTAAACTGCTTGGTCCATTTCTTCGACGTAGCAATGGACTACTTCGTCTCTCTGTCACTTTCTCTTTCAGCCTTGAACGCACCTTCAAGTTGGAGTCAGAAGCTAAAAGGGAAAGATTAGAAAGTTCCATTGATAACCAAACCAAATTAAAAACCATACAACACCATACCAAAACAGAAGTATTTTTTTTTTGATAAAATGATGAAAAAAATAAAAACACAAGATGAAATGCATTGAACTCAAGGCATCATGCAATTGGACAGTCAACAAGGCAAATACGGAATTGCCATGCAAGTCTCAAGGCAGGCAGATTACAAAACACAGCAAGCATGCATAGAACATATCACATACATATACAAAGTGATTTAGATCCACTTCTAGGGTTCATAGGTCATGATACACTTGGGGGGTCAGAGGTCATGATATACTTGGTTTGTTATACATGAATAAAAAAAAAACGCTACAACTTATACAGGGGAGGATAAGAGATTTAATGAAGTGACACTACATTACACAATCTCTGTAAAGAGTAGTACACATTTCTTGCTCACAATATGAGGACATGTATATTACACAACAATGCGCCGTGATACACCTATACGTGTTCACTGATATGGTTGTGAATTATTATAGTTCAGTTACAAACACGCAGCTGTCATGTGACTCAGACACTTGTGCTTTGGGGTCACACGCTACAAAAGCCTTGCCAGTAACTAAGGATGCCCAAACAGCACATTCCAACAATTGTAGTGAATGTCACTGGATGTACAGGGCATGGCTGGCTCTTCATGCTTGCTTCATCCTAGCAGCAACTATTTTCTTGACAGCTACAGGAAGTTGGAGTGATTCTATACTGTCTAAAAGCAGGCTCCGATCAAACATATGTTCAGCTATTTTGCATTAGAACACTTTGCAAACTCACCAATCCTAAGTTGCAAATCGTAATGTTGAAAGTGGATTCATATTTGCATGAAGTCAGGGCACATTTGAGGAAAGAAATTTGTTTTCAATTCATTTCAAGCTGAAATTTACATAATTTAGAAAATACTTTTTGACATGATGTAGCCTCTGACATCATGCAAATAAATAAACAAAGCTCACCCTTGTGGTCAGAACTAGATATGGGTTAGAGGTACATAGTGACCACAATGTGACATTATGTGACGTGACGTAACGTGATGTGGTGTGGCGTGACATGATGTTGCATGACGTGACATGATGTGATATCACGTCCTTTAACACACAAATAGCATTTTGTAACCACACTACGCATTTCAGACAATCAATGAACTCTTAAATACACTTTCAGTTTTTTGTACAAAATGTGCTGTAGAGCAGCACTAGAATAATGTATGTTAGCTAGCATGTCACCTATCACTTATCAAAACATACATAAAAAAATTGACATCAGCAATTCCAAAACTTCAAAAGATGTAACACTTGATAAAACATTTTATTATTTGGAAGGCTACCAATATGATATTAAAAGGGAATATTACAGCATGTTCATGAATTTTGGGTACTGGAGCATACATATTTTGAATAATAGCGTACATGTAGATTGCCTATATCACGTGGGCAGCCATTTTGAATAGTAATGAGGATTATGTCTCTAGGATTCTAACTTGTAAAATGTATATCACAATGCTTAGGGTCTAATTCACTGAAAACATTATGCAAATGACACACTATGTTGTTTTTCACATAAAGCATCACCAAATTACTTCTGTTTTAAAGTTACAATGACAGTACAAGGTGTACATTTTCTGGCAAAAACTCATAAACCTGCCCTGGATATTGTACCATCCACAGGCATCACAGTATAAGCAGTGTGTGTATTCTAATAAATGCCACAACTTTAGTGTTGCAGATCAAAATACTAATACACAGTTTTCTTGAGATTGTAAGGTGGCTATTAAAGTCATGTCACTCCACACTCAATGGGTGAAAGGGGCTTGCCCAATGCACACAGGCACACACCATTATGGTGTACCTCACAGACAGGGTTTTCTTGTGAGTTATCACATACCAGTAGTAGGGAATAGGTATGCCACAACTAAGGCGTCACAGATGCATGAAATGGGTTTTAGAAGGCAAAACTCTACTTCTACATTAAAAGTGGTCACATGGATGAGAATTTTTGAATTTATAACAATTCTATCATGGCTTCCTACTTGAAAAATCAATAAGAATCAACATTGACTAAGTCTGTGTTTGTAAACCAATACATTGCAAAAAGCTATAAAAAAAATGTGTGAAAAGTTTGTTATTAGACTTATAATAGCAAACATTTTACACATTAATCTCTTGCAATTTACTGAGCTACAAACACAGACGTAGCCAATGTTGTTTCACATTGATTTGTCAAGTCCGAAGCCATGGTAAAATTATTTTTTAAATTAAAAAATCCAAATAAATACCAAATCCTCATCCATATGGCCGCTCATCAAATCCATCTTGTCAAAGCCTATCCAACAAACTGGACAACGGTGCTACTGACAAAACACACCTACCTACATACATACATACATACATCTTCTATTCTAGTCAAACTGTATGTAGGACTGTTTTAACAGTGAGTGTTATCTCTTTAGATATTGGAGGAAGGCCGGGTGATGTACAAAATGTTAGAATATTCTTACCTGTTTTTCTCAATGGGAAAGTGTTATCGTATTGACCGAGTACTGGATGTTGATATGGGGGAGATACACCGCTGTGTGGTGGAGAATGGTGTTCTAATGAACTGTGGTGAGCAGCCCTACCATAAAGAAAAAAACAACATACAAACAAATCGTTAATTCGTCAGTCAATGTATATGTAAACTCAACCATTCAGCTGATGTCAACAGATGGGCAGAGAGGTCCTAACTTTAGGTGTAACAATATGTCCATGTAGTAATATTTATAGACAACTTCAAGCAAAAACCTTTATACACCGACACCACGACTCTAGCACCTAGGTTTTTTCTGTAGAGTGATCTAAAACAGATCTACATCATATAGGCTAATTGCACAGTCTATGAACAGAAAATAGTTAGAGAGTATAGATTTGAGTCACTCTGTTGATTATACATAATACCAAATGTATGGCTCATGATGGTAGTAACATATGTTTCTTATTCATACTTTCAGCATTTGACTGCTATTAACAGCCCCAACTACTTGAATAAATGTGATGGACATACCAGGAGATCATGGACTGACAGATAGACAGACAGGCAGGCAGGCAGACAGACTGACAGACTGACAGACAGACAGACAGAGATGGACAGACAGACGGACAGCCAGACAGACAGACAGACAGACAGACAGACAGACAGACACAACACACAGGTGTAGAGATAAATGACACAGACAGACACAGACAGAGACAGAGACAGACAGACAGAGACAGACAGACAGACAAAACACAGATGTAGAGATAAATGAGGCAAACAGAGACCGACAGAGACACACAGACAGACACAAACAGACAGGGACCGACAGACAGACAGACAGACAGACAGACAGACAGACAGACAGACAGACAGACAGACAGCATACCGACTAGATATAAAAAATGAATAATAAACATAAACCATCTCATCCATAATATTCACTACAAAGACTCAATGATGGTAATATGGTTTACATCTAATTTGAAAAACGACTTTCTAACAATGATATTTCAATTTGCAAAGTGGTTAAAATTTGCTCATTTCCTGGTTCAACTCCACTAAGTTTTATCACTGTAGGCATTCACACAGGATTGTCATGTAAACTGCCTGCCTTGGGAATATTATCTATATACCTGGTTACTATGGCAACATGGTTATTATATTTTCTTTTTTTTACAAGTAATGGTTGACATAACTTCATAAGCATATCTATCCTATTCTCAACAAGGTGAGCCATATGGTACTTCTTTGGGCTGACAAACATTTATTTTGCAAGTACGCCATTGAAGTCACACCTTTAGACACAGTCTCTCCCTTCCCCCCTCCCCCCCCCCCTCTCCCTCTTCCTAGAAAACAAGCCTACATGTATAGTTTCTAGACTTGAACACAGTAGGATAATTCTCTGGGGGCGGTACCAGTGGCCAGCTCTGGTTGGGATGTGTGGCCAGTGCTGGAAACCCCAGGACCCATATTAGACCCACTTTGACCAAAAATCAATATCCCATTTTAGATGGTTTTTAAAAGATGAAAGTTTAGACCTAAATACATTTTCCTTATGAGGCAACATTTTTGGGCAATCAATGGCAGTTATGATTTGTCAAAGGTCAATGGACCACATTTTATATTTAGATCAAGCAAAATCGAAAATAATGTAAAGTGGACCCTGTTTTAGACTCTTCAGCTCTAAAAAAAAAAGACCCCATTTTAGACTATTAAGGGCTTGAAAACACATGCCAAAAGGTGGCAAATATGCATATACTCAAATAAGGAGAGTAGCACCCACCAGGGCAATTCACTGTGATGATCCCACACCATTCACTAGTCCTTCCGATCTCTCATCAAGACAGTATAAAGTGTGACAAAAACACTAATAGTTGTTAGATCATGTATAAGATGTAGAAATGTACAATATTGACCTCTGACCTTCCCTAGCTTGTGAAAGACTCCATTGTGAGTAGTACTCAAAGGAAGCAATGTGTCCAATGGCCCACTCAGTGAAGGTGACAATGTTAAACAGTGACCTGTGAGTTTCCATAGCGATCAACAAAAGAGAAATGACAAGAATCAGACGGAAGTAACAACCTTCAATTTCCCCTATTTTCATTCAATTACTGACCCATTGTAGGCAAAGTGTTGGTTGGTAAATGGCACGGAAACTGTCAGATATTCACAACTTATTCTACACAATGTGGTACAAAATACAAGTAGTACTGTATTGACTCTGTGCTGCAATGAAGTCTATATCAATAGCCACTGGATACACACAACTTCTAGTGAAGCACCAAAATTTGGTATTCCCCTAGCTTTTACTATGTGGTGACTCACAAGAAATCCCAGTTTTTGCCATTTTGACTCACAACAACAAAATGTGGCTATCATTAAAGGGCACACTCTTAATTCAACAGTCACAAATGCATACATGTGTATGTCCTGTGTCTTAGTACAACAAGTCATTGAAAATGACATAGCCCCCGCTATGATTGGGTTTTAAGGAACTGGCAGTTTATGTTGTCATTTTCAAACCTGGTTAATGTTGTTTGGCCTCATATGGTTGTTTTTGATATCACTACTCTGTTCAAGCATGTCTGAGTTATGGCTTTGGACATGAAAACTGTGTGAACAAAATGGCTGCCAGGCAGCCATATTGGATCGTATCATGACAACAATGAATATGCACATGTATGTCATAAAACACAGTCCTAATACCAACTTTGAACGAGATCTGTTCAAGCATGTCTGAGTTATGGCTTTGGACATGGAAAATTCGCAAACAAAATGGCTGCCAGGCAGCATTATTAGATTGTATCATGACGAAAATGGATATGCACATGTATGTCATAGAATACTGTCCTAAAACCAACTTTGAATGAGATCTGTTCAAGCATGTCTGACTTATGGCTTTGGACATGGAAAATTCGCAAACAAAATGACTGCCAGGCAGCCATATTGGAATGTATCACGACAACAATGAATATTCACATGTATGTCATATAACACTGTCCTTATAGAAACTTTGAATGAGATCTGTTCATGCATGTCTGAGTTATGGCTTTGGACAGGGAAAATTCGCAAACAAAATGACTGCTAGGCAGCCATATTGGATAGTATCATAAAACAAATTGACGTGCATATGTATGCCATTGTATGTTGCCCCTGTACCAAGTTTGAAAAAAATCGGTCCAGGCATCTCCAAGAAACGACTGCGGACAGACAGACGGACGGACACATGGACGCACGGACAGACTGAACCCAATCCATAAGTCCCCGTCCGGACTTCGTCTGGCGGGGACTAACTACACATGATACAATCTCACAGACATACATACTTGAGTTGCTGGATCAAGACTATCTCACATTTCAAACCAATGTACTTTGCCACACATTTGAACATACAATAACCAACAACAATGGTATCACCCAAATACATGTGAACGTTTCCAACGAAATGACAGAAGTACAAGTCTGATTACATTGTTTAATATCACCACTTTCTCTTGTTCTGGCAAGTGTCTCACCTTTCTGTGCTCTCTATGTCTAGGCACAAAGTGTGTCTGCATTCCAGTTTACAAACTCATGTACACACACACACACACACACACACACACACACACACACACACACACACACACACGCGCGCGCGCGCGCACACACACACACACACACACACACATACACACACACACACACACACACACACACACACACACACACACACACACACACACACACAAACTTACCATTGTCTGAAATGATGTGGTGGGGAATGATTGATACTATTAGCTGCAGCCTCCCGATGCTTTTTACTCAAAACAAACTCTTGTAACCTCTGTTTCACTTCACTCGATGCATTTGCACCTGTAGTATAAGATGGGAAAACAAGCTTGTCGGTGTTCTTACTGCATGTCTAAATATTTACATACCCTTAGAATGTCATGTACGGTACTGTATGGCTATATAACCCTCTAGGCTCAGTAACCCTTAGAATGGCATGTACTATATAGTTATATAACCCTCTATGCCCAGTAACCCTTAGAATACCATGTACTATATGTCTATATAACCCTCTATGCCCAGTAACCCTTAGAATACCATGTACTATATGTCTATATAACCCTCTATGCCCAGTAACCCTTAGAATGCCATGTACTATATGTCTATATAACCCTCTAGGCTCAGTAACCCTTAGATAACTAGTCTCAACTTAATAAGTTATATTATTCGAGCACTTACTGCCATGTCCCTCTGGCTTTTCTTTCTTTTTCATTAATTCTTGTCTCTGTCTTTCTTGTTCCCTGCGCTGTTGTTCTTGAAGCCTGGCTTGTTGTTCCAACAGCTCTTTTTCTTTCTGCAGCTGCAATATCCTTTGAGTCTGTGGAGTAGATAGAGATAGTGTCTGATCATTATTCTCAAAAAACAACCAGTCCTGAACTTTCTATCCATACACTATCTGTTGCATTCTATAGTTCATATACTCGCTGAAACGCAAAGAATGTGATATTTCCAAAAACACTTGAACAATGGAAGAAATGGCCAGTGAGAATATGTCACTTTCTGCTGCACCAGTGAACTTTGGGCCAACAGCCACCTGTTACATATAAATGCATTCATTGCCATGAGATTGGAAACACGAGTACAAAGATGTATGAGGAAGATCTTGTATATACAGTTGAACAGTATGACTCTATTTGCCTCCAACAGGAGCTGAAATCACAATATATCCGAGTAGCCCTCCTGCATTACTGTAACCTGTCGCTGCAATCACAATGTGTCTATGAGTAACTTGGAAAGTGACCCCCTGTATTGCTGCAACCCACCTGGAGTTGAAATCACAATATATCCGAGCAGCTCTACTGCATAATACTGTAACCCACCTGTCGCTACAATCACAATGTGTCTATGAGTAACTTGGAGAGTGACCCCCTGTATTACTGTAACCCACCTGGAGTTGAAATCACAATATATCCGAGTAGCTCTCTTGCATAATACTGTAACCTACCTGTCGCTGCAATCACAATGTGTCCAACAGTGACTTGGACAGTGGCCCCCTGTATTTCATGTACTTCTACCCACCTGTAGCTGCAAATCACAACATATCGGTATGAAACTTGGAAAGTGGCCTCTCCTATTTATTGAATTATATGAATTATTTTAGTTGCACTACTCACCTGTAAATGGTCTTGTAGTTGTTTTTCATGTTGTTTTGCAAGTTCTTCTTGCTGCTGTTTGAATTGCTCTATCAGCATCTGTTTCTGCATCTGCTGCTGCTGTTTAAGTCGCAATAGATCTTCCTGTAGCTTCTGAGACTGCATGTTCAGGTCATTAGAATCCATGAAAGGTTCCCGGCGAACTAACTCCGGTGACTGCATGTGAGCTGACCCATTGCTTTCTATTAAAGAAAATATTACAAAAGCCAACTTAAAAGAACTGTTTTTAAAAATGTAAATAAAAGGGGGGAAAGCCAAAATTAGAAATATAAATAGCACTTGTCTGCACTTCTCACAAGTTCTCACATTTTACAAATACCACAGCTGTCGAGCATGGATCTCTCAAAACTATACTAGTTAAAATTTAAGACTAACTTATTTCTTTACGACTTTGGTAGATACTGCCTCGCCTAATATGTCTATTATTGGTCTTCAGAATCGTTGGAGAAAACCTGCGTTGATGACAAAACCTGCGTTGTTTGACATTATCAAACTGAAGAACACGTTCAATGGAGCGTTCATACGAGGCCAACGAATGGGCCATTCTGCCTGAATAACTGAAAATTATTGAGTATACAAAAAAAAGGCTGATAATCCTTCAAGGTCATCAGGCAAATACGTATGAGTATTCCAACCAGCAAGTAACAAATCGACCAGTGTTACAATGTGATGAATCGACCAGTGTAACAATTTTAATGATGCATGAAATTATATATACAGTGTACACACTCATATACAACTACATATATGGAGTCATCCGAAGCAGCATTGCATTATGCTAACATAATTAGCATCTATAACTCAATTAATTCATCACAGACTTTAAAAACTCATACATCTCTTAAAATCCTGGTTCACCTTTTTTTTTTAAACAAAACAGCTTTCCATTGTACTGTATAAATTCATTAGCACTAAACTAATTTCATTTTTTTTTCATTACAACAGCTGTTTTCAAATTGACACATGGCATTTATTCGATCCAAGCTAGTTCCATCATTTCATTACCCGTTATCACTCAATGATTACACATAATTGAATCTAGATGCACATTACTATGAGCAGCTCATTAGCTTAAGTGAATCATACATCTTCCAACACAAACTACAATGCAAATATTCTCTTTCTTTAAAAATTTAATGGTCTATTTATTTCCATAAGAGAAAAGAAAAATAGAGGACGGGATCTCATAAAATTAATTGAAATCGCTAATAAAAGAAATTGGTAAAAACCAGCAAAAGTGTCACTTCAATCACTTTTTCATAGCTTCCTCATGACTGTGACGAGTATTTGTACTCCAAAATCAATTAAGGTGATGTCTGACAAGATAACGGATGTCACAACGGAACACAAGTGGTTAATTTTTGTGTGAGAGAAAGCTGCCATATTGTCAAATAATGCCAAGCCATTTCTAAGTAAGACATGTATTAGTTGAACAATGAATATTCATGACTGTATATCTGATGGTAATAAGCACTTAGGAGTCATGACTATTCATTGTCCAACTAATACATTAATGTGTGTCTGCTACGTCCTATGACGAAACGATGCACTATTATGCGAACACTAAAGGTGAGATTGAGTTCCAATCAGCCATTTCTGTAAATCGCACAAAATGTATGTCATCTGAAATCATGATATGTTTCTCCCAAAACCCAAAATTTATGAAAATACTTTTATTTCCTGGAGTGGCATTTCCTTACAACAATAAGGCCTATTCCTGACACTGTAAGATATATGACATGTGGTACATCTTTTAAAATTGCAGAACCCTCTAATCCCAACTCCACTACACCCCACCCCCATCCAACCAACATTGAAAACAACAGCTAAAACACATCACTTCTGCTTTAAACTCTTTTATCCCTTTCATGACTAGAGACGAGTTTTAAATAATATGGGGACCCAATTTATATGAATATTTTCATAATTACAATAGTATTACTTTATTAGGAAGTAACATTTCTTTAATTCCAGTCTAAAATGAAGTTGATATATGCCAAAAATTTACATAAAACAAGAATTTTGTCCAAACAATTTTGGCAGGAATGTTTTCAGTATTGAAGGGGTTAAAATATAATTCTCCATACATGCATGCATGCATGCATCAGTACAAGTATTCATACATTATGAAAATGAATGTGTCTGATGTCTGGGAACATCACAATTAAAACAATTTCATATTTTAAATGTAATAATCAGTCACACTATTTTCTCACTTTGCGTGAAGTCATAACTACTCAGATGTTATACGAATGTAAGCCTGTATGTTATAAATTTGTAGGGCACACAATATACTAATTACATACAAGTAGTGTCAGTGTCTACTGGCATCATTGACTATTCTTATAGTACCTCATTTGCACAAGAATGATATAAAAAAGGACACACAACTACTTCCTGAAGCTGATGTCATCTAATTTTCAACTCACTGTCAATAACCATATTTGAACAAACAATGCACACACACTAAGTGTGTTTGTATATAGAATTCATACTTGGCAAAAACACTATTTCATTTTTCAAAATGGGGCTGCAGAAGAACAGTTTCAGCAGTACAATTTTGTACATGTTTTTTGGAAATTTGGATAAACAATTTTTCAAATGTTTAGAGAAACCAACCTGGGACTTATGCTTTATAATGTTTTGTAATAAACTTAGGGTGACTGAAAAACCAATGAGAAATATTTTTTTAACAAGTCATTGAGAATGACCGCTATGATTGGGTTTTAAGGAACTGGCATTTTATGTTGTCATTTTCTTGATATCACTACTCTGATCACGCAACAACACTTGTGAACCTAAATCAAACAGACTTAGATATGTTGTGTCTGCTCATTGGACATGGACCATGTCTACTCATGGTGTGTCTCCTCGTTGGACATGGGACATGCCTACCCTTCAAGATGACATGATGGAATAAACCATTCAACAGTAAAGGATGGGTCGGGTACGGGGGAGGGAGGGGGGGGGGGGGGGGGGGGGGGGTCAAGCATGTCTGAGTTATGGCTTTGGACATGAAAACTGTGCCAACAAAATGGCTGCCAGGCAGCCATATTGGATCATATCACGACAACAATGAATATGCACATGTATGTCATAGAATACTGTGCTAATACCAACTTTGAATGAGATCTGTTCAAGCATGTCTGAGTTATGGCTTTGGACATGAAAACTGCGCCAACAAAATGGCTGCTAGGTGGTCATATTGGATCATATCATGACGAAAATGGATATGCACATGTACGTCATAGAACACTGTCCTAATACCAACTTTGAATGAGATCTGTTCAAGCATGTCTGAGTTATGGCTTTGGACAGGGAAAATTCACAAACAAAATGGCTGCTAGGCAGCCATATTGGATTGTATCATGAAACAAAGTGACGTGCATATGTATGCCATAGTATGTTGCCCCTGTACCAAGTTTGAAAAAAATCGGTCCGGGTATCTCCAAGAAACGGCTCTGGATGGACGGACGGACGGATGGACGGACGGATGGCAGCCATATTGGATCGTATCACAAAATAAATTGACATACATATGTATGGCATAGTGTGTTGTCCTTGTACCAAGTTTGAGAGAAATCAGTTCAGTCATTTCGAAGAAATGACTCCTGACACACGCATACACGCACGCACACACGCACGCATGGAAGGAACCCAATCTATAAGTCTCCCACTCCCCCCGGACTTTGTCCTGCGGGGACTAATAAACTATTGATACATACCTTTAGGCTGCATGTGGTTGTAATGTGAGTTGATATCAAGTTCCCGTCTTCCTCCCAATGATGGCTCTGTCAACAGACAAGAATATGGATAACATTAATTAGATTATCTAACATCTTAAAACATCTGTCTCTTCATTATTACATATATCTATATACCAGAAATTATTTGTACTCGGTGCACGTGCATGGTAGTGGTATTTGCACTGCAGTGTAATACTGAAAACAATACTGCATACCTGCATGTAAATGATATGCAAATGAGAACACGATAATTCGTTCTATGCATGATCGCATAGTGTCATTTTTATGTAAATTTGTTGTTTCGGATAAACATACATGTATGTAATAATACCAGGACCGCTTGCCGTGCGAGTGCCAGTGTCGGAGGTATTTGCACTTGTGCCTGCAATATTTTCTGCTGCACTTTCACGAGCGTACTACTGTAGAGAACATGGCAAGCACTTGTGCAAATAAACCGAGTGTGCCACACTTGCACTCATACGTTATGGGGTTCTTAAGTATATGTCAACTGAGGGCATTTCAAAGTTAGCCTATACCTGTGTCAGCCAATTTTGACGACTGCTTCTCCACATACAATTCCCTAACATTTCCATATTCAAATTAGACTACGGTTTCTTTTATAGGGGTATGCCACTCCAGAAAATAGAGACATTTTCATAAACTATTGGTTCTGGAGAGTCATTTCATGATTTTGCATCTCCTACAATTAATTGCAATTTCAGAAAAACCAAGTTGATCTTGTGCCTTTGTAGGGTATCTTTGCTGTGGGATATCTGCGCCATGCTATCATGGTTTACAAGCCTAATAGAACTGAACAACACAATGTATCTCAGTGGTTACAAGCCTGGTAGGACTAAACAACACAATGTATCTTACAGTGGTTTACAAGCCTAATAGAACTGAACAACACAATGTATCTTACAGTGGTTTACAAGCCTGGTAGAACTGAACAACACAACGCATCTTACAGTGGTTTACAAGCCTGGTAGAACTGAACAACATAATGTATCTTACAGTGGTTTACAAGCCTGGTAGAACTGAACAACACAACGCATCTTACAGTGGTTTACAAGCCTGGTAGAACTGAACAACACAATGTATCTTACAGTGGTTACAAGCCTAATAGAACTGAACAACATAATGTATCTTACAGTGGTTTACAAGCCTGGTAGAACTGAACAACACAACGCATCTTACAGTGGTTTACAAGCCTGGTAGAACTGAACAACACAATGTATCTTACAGTGGTTACAAGCCTAATAGAACTGAACAACATAAAGTATCTTACAGTGGTTTACAAGCCTGGTAGGATTGATCATCACAATGTATCTTACAGTGGTTTACAAGCCTGGTAGAACTGAACAACGCAACACATCTTAGTGTGGTTTACAAGCCTGGTAGAACTGAACAACACAATGTATCTTACAGTGGTTTACAAGCCTGGTAGAACTGAACAACACAATGTATCTTACAGTGGTTACAAGCCTAATAGAACTGAACAACATAATGTATCTCACAGTGGTTTACAAGCCTGGTAGAACTGAACAACACAACGCATCTTACAGTGGTTTACAAGCCTGGTAGAACTGAACAACACAATGTATCTTTACAGTGGTTTACAAGCCTGGTAGAACTGAACAACACAATGTATCTTACAGTGGTTTACAAGCCTGGTAGAACTGAACAACACAATGTGGTTTACAAGCCTAGTTTTTCATGGCAAACCTAAACTTTTTTTTACTTACTCAAGAAAAATAATAATAAAATCGTGAAAATCGTGAAGTCTCACAAGAAATAGTGGGTGCAGAAACTGACATCAACTTAAAAAGACAGTCTAATTTCTATAAAAGTATTCTTCCAATCTGTAATGGCTGTACATCTGATAGGCAGAAATAAACAACACGGAGACCACTTAGAAAACAATGGAAAACCTGAACTAGACACTTACACATGAAAAAAAAATATATAATAAAATAAAACAAAAAATCTACCTACCTATTTTAAAATTGAATGTAATTGGAACCACACATTTTCTTTTTACGCCTAATGATATATTCATGAATATACATACTGTGCCAACCAACTAATAATACCATGTATACTTTTCAATTAGGGTTTAGTTTCAATTATCGTCTGCACAATGAATACATCAAATTAATACTTTTTTTATTTGTCAATGTCTAGCTCATTACTTATTAATAATTTACACATGATGATCGCAATTCTTACAAGGTATGAAAGAATAATATTACAGTCAGCAAACAGTAAAATGATAATTCCAATTAGCTTAAACCTGATGATTAAAATGACTCGTGGACTGGAAAAATAAGAACAAACTGAATTGAAGTGAAAAGTGAAAGACAAATAAAACTGGTCAATATATAATATTTACAGAACACTGCATTCTATCCCCCCCTCCCCCCCCCCCCCCCCCCCCGCAGGATCTATTTTAGCTGAATACCCAAAACCATGGAAACAAGTCCAGCTCACATACTTCATAAGTTGTCATATTTCTATATTCAGCTATTGTGAAAGGTGACAACAACATTCGCACTTTATACAACAGGCCAAATGAATGAGATATTCAACAGTGTCTACTTTTACTTGCACTGTCCACCAAATTACATGTAAAAGATGTCTAACAGGTTCTAAATTGCTATTTCAGTAAATTTTTCATTTGCCAAAATAAATGCAGTTTACAATTACAGTATTGGTTGGTATTCTCAATATCTTCCAATTAATCCATCATGGATGCTGTGGGAGGAATAGGGGGGGGGGGGTGTTCTGAAGTCATTGACACTGCATTTAGTATAACTATAAGGGAAAGATTGACAGTAAAATCATATATCCACCCTATAACATCTAATCTACTACCGATACCATTTGAACTGTACCACAAACACGAGTTGATAAACAACAAAGAATTTTTTTTTCTTGTTATATTTTATATTGTTGTTATATATTAAACCTTCTATCCGGTAGTGTGATGAGAAAGTGTACGGGCTAGTTGCCACACAGACAATGGAGCCCGCCACTGTCTATGGTTGACATCATAGTTATCAACAGGTCAATTACTACAAACGGATGAACACAGCAGGCCTGTAAATGTATGCTAACTGTACTGAATAATTCTAGCATTCAATGCTGGTAACCAATCTGCATCGAAATAGCACTCCCAGTGGCCAAACTACGCAAATGTTTAATTTTTTGATAGAAGTATTCAACTGAAATTAACCACAAAGATGTAGACAGCTGCTAGCTGTGCTGTACTATCAATTTTTGACCATTACACATACCAACACATAACAAAGTTTTCAAATGAATCTACATTTTCACGTAGACAAAATGTAGCAAGAAACTGTTACTCATTAAATCTTGCTATCTTAAAGTGTAGCATGTCCAGTTTCTTATTGGTTTCTGCATAGTTCAATAAAACAGAAAAACTGCACAGTATTTTGAAATTGACTGTAGTTGCAAAGTACATTTACTTTTCTCTACACAACACCGTCTATTCGAAACCATCAGACTGCCTTTTTTTATTGGGTAAACCTACACAAACTGCTTTCCACTTCTACCTAATGAAAAGTTGACACTTTGATATTTTCAGTCCATATGTCCTGATATTTATGATAAGTTAAGTATGCCTTTGGTATTTTGCTACATTTCTATATAATTTTGATGTACAATGTAATTAAGCTGACAGCAAACACTGTATCTCTGACAAGCAAGAGTTTTTCTTTTCATCAATACATATTACTTTTCCTAAAATAAGATTACTATATTATCAACAGCTGTTTTCATTTTAATCTAAACACAAGCTGTTTGTTTGTTCAGAAGGCAGAAAAATACTATATTCATGCTATGAACACATGAAATGTTTTTTAAAAAATCACAGATCTTTGTTCTTACACACACATATGTACTTACATAAATATGTACGTACATACTTTCGTGTACGTATAAACGTACGTACATACATGTACATACATACATACATACATACAATACATGTACAAACATACATACATACATACATACATACATACATACATACATACATACATACATACATACATACATACATACATACATACATACATGCATACATGCATACATACATACATACATACATACATACATACATACATACATACATACATACATACATACATACATACATACACAATGTACATACAAATTTTAACACTCACATACACAAAGCAATACAATATCAAACAGTTCTAATAATATACTTATTTGTGCTACTGCATGAATGGATGTGTCCTTGTCACTTGCTGAACAGTATTACACTACAACTACCATATATTATTCAAGTGCTTGGAAAGTACACATGTAGATGTTTTTACCATATCGGTACATCTGCAGGGAAGGTTCCACATATGAGCTAATCATTATTAGTTCATTACATATCAATTCTAAACAGTGTTTGGGGTAGGTTGAAAATAGACATATATACATCTGTTCAAACACATGGCTGACCAAAAAATACAAAAACACTTCTAAATGTGTTGTACAAACAGGAAGAGATACACATAACCTTTCCCTAATGAAAATAGCATCAAAATCAATGTATGTCAAGCTGTTTACTATTATGTCCATATGGTGGGAAACAGAAGAGACACAGGCACTGAGGATATTGTATGATGACAGTTCATGATTGGAATGGAATAATTCTTTCACTTGAAGCTCCTTTTATGTATGTATTCAGGGATTTTAATATACAATATGGTCATGTATACTTTGTGTATCTAATAGTGGCAGTGATGGTAATGGCAAAGTGGTGGTAGTGTTGGTTGTAGCAGTGACAGTAGTGGTAGCTGTGGTTGAGGTGGTAACAATAGTGGCAATGTTGGATATGTTGACTGGTGGTGGTGGCAGGGTTGACTGGTAGTGGTGATGGTGGTGGTGGCAGTAATAACTTATGGTAATGACTGGTGGTAATGGTAGTAAAAGTGAAGGTAGTGGTGGTTGTGGTGGTGGTGGTGGTGGTAACGGTGGTGGTAATAGTGGAGGTAGTGGTGCTGGCAGTAATAGTGAGGCTAGTGGTGGTGGTAGTGGAGGTGATGGTGGTGATAATGGTAGTGGTGGTGATAATGACTTGTGGTGGCTTGTGGTGACTGGAGATGGCAGTGGTGGTGATGTTGTTGGTGACAGCAGTGATGGTGACAGTGTGGTGGCAACAGATGCAACAGAAGTTGTGGTGTGTTGGTGATAGTAGTGGTACTGTTGGTACTGGCAAGCATGGCAGTGACAGTGATGGGGGAGGGAGGGGGAAGGAGGGGCGAGGGAGGGGGGAGGGAAAGGAAGACTGTGTCATAAAACAGAATTTGTATTAAGGGCACTAAAATATCAAATGTGAGTTTCTTGGCATTATACCCGATAGGGAAATCACTGCAAGTTTTACCAGATCTCCTCTCTCCCTTCAAACATCATTTCCAAAACCATTACAAAAACACTCTGCTAAAAAGCTATCAGTTACCATTACCTGGACAAATTAACAATGGTAGAGAACTGGTATGATGTGCATGCACTGTATCAGGTACCTGATGAGTAACATTATCTTGGCTATTACTGTCATCATCCCCATTATCTTGGTTATCATGTAAAAATGACAAAATTACTTCTTCTGGTATATCAGGCAGCATTTGTTGGAGTTCAGTCTCTTCAATGTCCTCATTTGAATCTCTGGTAGACAACAAGTAATTCCATACTTCGGCATATAAATGCCTTCTAAGCTCTTTCCTGTAGAATTTGGGGAAAGTGACTTGTAGGATATCCAATGTCAATAATTTCCTTTCTTGTAATTTCACCCTTATCCATTCTGCTACGGTATCTGTGTTATACATTGTTTTTCTTATGTCCAGTTGGAAAGGTTCAATACCTTTGGTTTTTGCAATACTATTGACACGACCAATGCTGAGCTCTGGAAAGGTCAATATCACTCTGACTGCACTCTCTCGGGTTCCATGTTTTAAGATGTATTTCTTAGCGACGTTGTAAACCACATAGCGCATATCTTTGATGGACTTTTGACCTTGTGAAAGAAGTAGCTCCACTGAGGTTATGGGCGTTCCTTCTTCCAAAGCTTGTACCAAACATTTTTTCATTTGCTCCATGTCTCCAGCTTTCTGATACAAGTATGTTTACACATAAATGTTGAAATGATTCATCCATACCTGTCGTGCATTATGCAGGCAAAAAGTGTGCCAGGAAAGTATCCCAGAAGTGTATCCCTTGTTTTCCTTCACACTGGCAACTTTAGAAGTGTGTCAATCTTTTCTGGGAATGACCCAATCAGGATATATACATTCATGTGTACAGGCACCCCCACTCAAGGGTATCATACAATGGAAGGACCTTTCTCAGTGTACATGTATGATGTACATGTATCCCTTCTGATGTGATCAATATGCCAGTTTACTGAATTCATCGCCCACAGACTGTACTTCCCCTTTCTATCTTACTAATGGGTGCGATGCAATAGTTAAGAATAGACCATATTCAACCAGCTCCCAAAATACACCCAGAATATATCCACTTACATTCATAGGCACAGGCACAGAAAAAAAAAAAAACATTCTAGATCCTGTTATGTCTATGTAAAACCTGGTATGTAATTGGAGACTCAAAGCTGACTACCAGCAGAGTATTCTAGAGCTACACAGACATATTGCAGCAACAATTTACACAATGCTTTCTTGTGTAGTATTTTCACTTTGAGGAATGGCAGGGTTCAAGGATGACAAAATTAACTGGTGACTCACACTCAGGGGGCTTTTGTCACTTGTGTATGTCAATACCCTTTGGAGGAAACTAAAAATAGCAACAGAGACAATATCTCAATGAATATGCACTATTCAATGGCACATGTCAGTCAAATGTATGGAAACCCAGGCCATACCAGTGAATATTGTTGTATGGCGTGACATGTCTTACAGCTCAAAATCTACACATATGGTAAAACTGTATATTCTTTCTGTGTAGTCAGACAATGGCTTGGACGTGGCATTCTTTCAACACCAACAAATGTCTACGTTACTGTGCCTGTGTGAAGCCCATGGAAATGCAGACAAGTGTGAAATTGAACTTCAAGCTAGCGTTATTCCTATGCATACAGTGAGATTCGTGAGACTTATCTATTTCTGTGGGCTTTTTTTAATTCTGGATGTGGTTTCTAACTTAACCAGGTCTGGTCAAAGTCCTTCAATCAGCACAAAAAGTTGTTCATCCAATCAGTCAACTGTTAGTGACATAAGTAGCATCTGGAGCTAACAAATATACCATATTTGGACATTACATAACTGCCCCAATAAACACTAACTTTATGAGAGACTGTGTTATTGGTTAGAATTTTGTGATTAATTAACAAAGACATTACGTTAATGACTGTGTGGGTGGCTGTGGATGAATGCATGCATGCATCTCAGGACTTCTAGAGTAATGACTTTGACTATACTGTGAGTGGAGGTGTAAATGGTAATGATACTGTTTAGAAACTAGACTAGACTGCTTGTTAGCCTGACCTGTCATTAGATTAGGGTGAACAATACTCTAGAGACTCACAAATCTAGCAATCATTTCCAATGTTATTATGG
The DNA here is from genome assembly GCF_964340395.1 of Glandiceps talaboti. Classification (NCBI taxonomy): domain Eukaryota; kingdom Metazoa; phylum Hemichordata; class Enteropneusta; family Spengelidae; genus Glandiceps; species Glandiceps talaboti. The sequence goes on from NC_135552.1 coordinate 15,552,987, forward strand.
GCGATTACTAGATTAGTAAGCCAACAGCTAGTCTCTACAGGGCTAGGCAAACAGCAGTCAAGCCATCTGAGATAGCCAAGTCTCTGGGCTAACATCTATATATAAATTATTGTATAATTGTTGCCATGACAACATTTATATCCATTGTACATATGATTTACAACACATTTATGGATCTTGGTATACCACCAGTAAAGAGACACTCAATAGTTAAAGTAAATTCTAACTTATCGGATATCAAAGTCATATGAATTCTTTCACCGAAAATAATATTTGTTCACTGATGTATGGTATATTTGTAAATAAGGCTATGTTCCCATGCCACCCCCACCACCACCCCCCCCCCCCCCTGTGATCACATAATAACATTATCTTATATGTAGAGCCATAAGGTTTGTATTATTCTATTGTTTGAGACCAACTTTTTCTCTAGCTCTAACTGAGAACTGTTTTCAAACCTAAATATTAAACCTAGTCTGAAGTAGGGATTTAAATCAGTTTTTTTTTTTTTTTTTTTTTTAAAACAAGATTTTTAAAACCTATGAAATAACCTTGTGTTCATTCATAATGTCTAGTCATCAAAAGATGTTGTTTTCTGTAATAAATACCAAACCTGACATCCTTAAACTTTATATTTAAGTTCATATTTAATAAACACAAGAAAGCAATAAAATGTCAGTCTTGTATTGTGATGTGGCTAAGTAGCCTTGGCCTTTTAATATTTGGTTATTTGACACTAAGTATGCCTGCTATGTAGGGTGTGGTCAATAGCACTGTCCTCACGTGGAATTTTGAATCAAAGTTGGTTCGCTTGTCTCAAAGGGCACTAACATCAGTTTGAAAGACTCAGAGGATAGGGGATTTTGAAAGGATTCAAAGTAAATAGTATTGAAACAGACACAAACACAAAAAGTGAACCAATTCAAATCCATGGCAAATTTTTCTCATGGGGACACATATAAACAAGTTTTGTAACCGATTTCCCCTAATTGATTCAGTTTGAATCAGTTTCAAATTCAGGTAGAGACCATTGTCACAAACCAGAGCTGTTGTTTCTGCCGCAACACTGCGAAGCAGTATTCTTGGACATTGCCATAAAAAAGGCTGTGGTATACGATGATGGTGGAAAGAAGGCTAACATCTTCAGATCCGATACAATGTTTACTCTTACGGTATACATGGCACAGTTAATAATAATCTTTTAAGGCCCAGATATGGGTTTTGCAGACCCACATTATATGGCAGAAGGGCCAGACTTTAGGAGGGCAAGTAAGCCATACTACTGAGGGTCGCAAAACCTATATCTGGGCAATAAAGGTTTTATCACATACCCTATATAGTGGCACAGAAGCATCATTTAAATCACATAACATCATAAATTGACACTTAAATATTATTTTAAGCTCAAAAATGTAAAGATAATATTGTAAAAAAAATCTTAAACAAAATCACTGAGCAAACAGGTATGATGAGCACGCCAGCACGCCAATTACCATATTTGGGCAAAGTGTGCCAGGGTATGATAGGGAAAATGATTGCTTGGTTTCAATACTTGAACTCTCCAACTCTTGAATTATATTGGCAGTGATACTCCAGTATATGAAAATACTTGTATTCAAGTTTAGTTTTCATGTGTGTGATGGATAATTGTTGACAGGAACTTATATCCACTGATCTCAAACAGAGTATTACTGTCACTTCCACCTTTCCCCTTTAAAACACTTATAACATCACCCTAACTACAATGTATGTATCAGCTGAGATTTATTTTTATTGTCTTGTCACCCTTTGACAAATTTGCCTACTAGTACCAATGAATTATACATTAGAAGGGCCACTGTTCTCTTGTCACCTTTCCCACTCATCAACATGTTCTCACTGCATGTCTCTGACCTGTTGCTAAGCAACAACACTTGCATCCTCATCATCCTTACTATTTGAGAGTTTTATGATGCGAAAGTAGTAAAAACTGAAATGTCAGGAGGCAAACGAACCATGAAACATTGGCACAGTATGTTCAGATGAAATCCTTCAAACAAGACAATTTTACGAGTTTATGTGAAGCAACTCTTTTCAAAATCACAAAGTATACTATATAGTCTATACACTATATATTATTAATTAATGCAACAACTCTACTAAGCCAACTATCTTTCTAGCAGAACTCTGGATGTCATATGCTAAAGAGTCACAAAATATGGTATAGAAGGTAAATAAGAGGTGGAAAAATGTTTAACCTGTTTCCTGCCAAGAGTAGTGTGGATGATGTCCGTCGTTTTTGAAGGTACACAGCAGTTGGGGATTTAACGAAGCCATTGTTGAGTACAGTGAGTGACGCACTGATGACGTCAACGATCCCTGGCTTGTTATCTTAACACAAACAACACCAATCAATTGTCGGCTTACTACCTACCTGATTACAACTTTAGTCTTTCATACCATGAAGAAAAGGTGGTTTATATAACCCTCTAGATTGTGGTTATTTTCCCCCAGTTTTTTTATATACAACAGAGGTAGTTGTTTTTATCTTGTTAATCTGACTATTTTATTTAACAAAACTACACTTGCTTACAGCTTTATGGGTCGATCTTGAGAAATATGAATTACGTGGGTAAAGATAGAATTTTGACATTCAAGGTTGTTTTAATACATCACCATTTCTTGCGATCAGTATAGATGTGTTTTTGTAAATTTGATAAGACTTAGTTGTTTTCACACAGTTGTTTTGATATAAAATTAGAGAAATAAGAACTACATGGACAAATATAGAATGTTGGTATTCAAGGTTATTTTAATACATCACCATTTCTTGCGATAAATAAAGATTTGTTTTCGTAAATTTGATAAGACTTGGTTATTTTCACAGAGTTCTTTTGATATAAAATTACAAATATTTTCAGAAATAAGAATTACATGACAAATATACAATTTTGGTATTCAAAGTTAATTTAATACATCACCATTTCTTGCGATAAATAAAGATTTGTTTTCGTAAATTTGATAAGACTTTGTTATTTTCACAGAGTTCTTTTGATATAAAACTACAAATATTTTCAGAAATAAGAATTACATGACAAATATACAATTTTGGTATTCAAAGTTATTTTAATACATCACCATTTCTTGCGATAAATAAAGATTTGTTTTCGTAAATTTGATAAGACAGTTATTTTCACAGAATTCTTTTGATACAAAATTACAAATATTTTCAGAAATAAGAATTACATGACAAATATACAATTTTGGTATTCAAAGTGTTTTTAATAGATCACCATTTCTTGCGATAAATAAAGATGTGTTTTCGTAAATTTGATAAGACAGTTAGTTTCACAGAGTTCTTTTGATATAAAATTACGATTACTTCGAGGATTATGAATCGCATGTATAAATATAGACTTTTTGACGATCAACTTTTTATTTCAATACATCAGCATTTCTTGTGATAAATGAAAAATGTGTTTTGATAAATTTGATAAGACTTGTTTGGATAATTTTTGATAAATTGACAATTATTTGAGAAAATTTCAGAATTATTTTGATACAAATTATAAATACATTGTCAAAAACCTTTACGGTGGCCATATGGATGAGGATTAGGTATTTATTTAGGATCCTTAATTCGTAAAACAATTTTATCATGGCTTCCTACCTGCAAAATCAAGTAGAAATAACATTAACAAAGTCTGTGTTTGTAGCTCAATGCATTGCAAAATGCTAAAAAAATCTGTAAAAAGTTTGTTATTGTACGTACAATAACAAAGATTTTTACACATTTATTAATGCTTTTGTAATTTATCGAGTTACAAACAAATGTTGTTCCACATTGATTTTTCATGCAGGAAGCCATGATAAAATTGTTATATATATTAAAAATCCAAAATAAATACCCATTTCCTCATCCAAATGACCACTTTAAGGCCCAGCAACCTATTTTTAGAGTGTAATTACTGGAAACGAAGTCCCAAATGATTCATTTCAGAGGTAATTTGAGAAATCAAAGATACAATATCAAATTAAGAGTTATCTATAGAAATCAGATATAGTACATGTATGTTAATAATTCTGGATGTATTTTTAAAATTCAAAGAAACGTTATTAATTTTGAAATCAATCCCTTAAAAGCTGCTCTGGCTCTGTTCATAGCAACATTTCCAAAAATGATTCAAACTGAATCGATTCACAATCAGTTCAAAGCCGGTGTTCTCTCTAGCCCCCACAAGAAAATTGAGCAAATGAATTTGAATGAATTCACTATTGCTTTAGCTCACACTATCACTACTCTTTGAATCATTCAGTTCAAATTGAGTTTGATGGTCAACATTTTAATTGTGTCCGAAATTTAAGGATTGTAAAATTTAAGGTTCTTGGAATTAAAATAAATTCGTTTTTTTTTTTCAAGTTACTACAAATCTGTTCAAAACACCCAACCCCAACCCCACCCCCACCAATTTTGAACCAATTCAACACACAATAAATCAGTTTTAATGTCTGTACGGACAGGAAAGCCAACCTCAAACATTCATTATTCCAGGTAGGGATAAGAATTTAGTCACAAAAAAACTCATTACCATTACCCTAATGTACCTTTAACACTACACAAACGTTAGAGAATAGACTCACATGGATTTGGAGAGAAGTAGTTGATTGTTCATGTTAAACTGAATACTATAGTACCTCAATACAATAGCTAGCTGCACACACAGCTTCACAGATTACAATTTGTTATCATTGAGATGCATCATTACCAGTCCAACTAAGGTCAAAGACCTATTTCTCTGACGTACATCCCATATCCTAGCTTTTCTGACCCTAAAGATATTGACAAAAACCACCATGTCTCATTACTGAATACCCTAAAGGCATTACCAACCCAGTAAAATGCAACTCAGCATCACTTTTTTTTTCTCCCTTTAATACGTACACAACTCAGCCATTCCAACTTTGCTCTAAATGTCCCTGTTAAACATGGCTAACACAAACACAGTTTGTTACCTCTACTTAAAGAGTACATTTCTACAGCCCATGCTGATAGCTCAGTATCTACTTATAGTCTTCATTACACAAGAATGGCAGGATAGAAAACACTAAACTCTGATTGAACTACATATATACACACAGAGTGTTATTGATTCCTACCCTCGACTTACTCGCTCAGAGACTTGGCTGTCTGACTCTGTGTTGTCACAGCACAACACATTAGCCGTGTTGATGGCAAACCAGATAGACTATTCTCTGGGCTATGTACTTCCTTTACAATTTTGAAAACCTTAATATGTAACTACATATGTTTTCAGCGAAAACAAAATATGTTGATGTTAAAACTAATGTGCATATCAATGATCTGATCACTTTGTCTTGAACAATTGGTAAACAAGATATGCAAACTCAGCAAAGTTCGGACATTCATGATGTACCATTCATATCACGACACACTGTTTAGTACAATGTAGTTATACAAAAATACAAACACACACACACATACAGTAAACACATACTTTAATGTACATACGTACATACATACATACATACATACATACATACATACATACATACATACATACATACATACATACATACATACATACATACATACATACATACATACATACATACATACATACATACATACATACATACACATACATACATACATACATACTGTATGTATACATACATACATACACACATACATACATACACACATACATACATACATACATACAAACACACACACACACACACACACACACAAACATACATATATACATACATACATACATACATACATACATACATACATACATACATACATACATACATACATACTGTATGTACATACATACATACATACACACATACATACATACATACATACATACATACATACATACATACATACATACATACATACACACACACACACACACACATACATACATACATACATACATACATACATACATACATACATACATACATATGCATGCACACACACACTTTAAACTATACTACTGACGCTGTGCTTAAATATATTACAAATATGTAAATGTCGATATAATGATCATAGAAACTATTGTATCAATAATACAACAACAAAACAACACTGTGCAATCAACAACACTGCGCAATCACATGATTTCATGTACTATACACTATAGCAAGCATACCACTTTGATATCGGTATGCAATAATGTTTTCAGTATTGCTTCGCAGTAGAAATACCACCACTACAGTGAAAGTAATCTCTGGTACAGATCCTGTAATAATGTATTCCATCATGTCAGTACCTGTCATTTACATCTATTGTTAAAAGCACAACAATGCTAATTTTAGATTACTTCAGTAAACACCTACATTGTATACATATACTGTACCCTGACAAGTCCACTCACGAATAAATGTCAATTACCTGAATACAATTGTGTCACCATCATCTTCACTTCTCAGCAATCGCAACAGACATATAAACGCAGGGAATGTTTTTGTTTTCACAGTGGAAGACAAGCCGATGTCTTGAGCGATAACACTGTATGCCTACAGTACAACACTACAGTCTACCACAAGTGCATGGAAACACATGACCTAGGCTTCATACAACAGGTGTCTTTAGAAGTATGTACAACAATGGATGTCTGACACAGTGACAGGACTGGAGGCTTTGGGGTCATTAACCTACCATAAACCCATACCACAGCAGTCACTCCCATGAGCCTTAGTTCCTCCCTTTCACAAGATCCCCTTTGATGAGGTGATGAATCACAGCTATTAATGCTTGTCAAAAATAACAATACAAACAAATGGGGATGACAGTCTTCAAGCAAACACTTTTTTGCAAATAGTGGGTACAATTTTTCTGTTATTTGATATTTCTAGTGTCTTCTCTGTCACTTATACTTTAATCACACACAGCCAGTTATTAGTACTGTCACCACAGTTCATGCCCATCATATTTATAATGTTGTAAACCCCTATTATCAATGGAGTAGTCCACACTAAGTGGTAGATTTGGAACCATCCCAGGTTCTGAACTGACTCAATAACACATCACTCAAAGTGGCAGGGCCGCAGTATTCTTCCAAATGACCCATAAAGTTGTTCTGATTACCACAAAAATGGGGTTACTATCACAAGACTAAACATACCTTGGTCACTCAGACAGGAAAATGAAACCCCTGTGTCTGACCAGACCAGACCAGGCTATATACTGTACACATACATATTCCTCAGTATTCATTCTGTCTAATGATGGACTTCACCTAAACCATCTTGCTGTCTGTAGTACACAAGTCACTTTAAAGATGACAGGCTTCCTTGATAGGAACAATTACTTGGTTATTTTCGGACTTACACAGTGACATTAGAGGCCCACTTTAAAGTTAGAATTAAAATTTAGGTGTAAAAAAAAACAGCTGTCAGACAGAGCTACAGAAAAAATTGGTCCAGAACAAATGAATAATCCCATGTAATCTTTTATAGCTCCACTGATAAAATAACACTAACGCAAGAACCTGAGCCTGAAGCATTGGTCTTTAAAATTCAATCTGCTTGAGGATCTTAGTAGAGGAGTTGTACTATGTGACCATATATGGTAAATGAACTTCCATATTTGGAGTTGTCACAAACATAAGCTGCATTGTCTCAGCAAATATAATGTAGAAATACAAATAAATGGGATAAGTGCAACGATGTAGGAAAATGTCAAAAATGATATGGCGGCGGCAGACTAGATACTCCTAGTAAACATTTACTAATACATGTATGTCTGTACATGTCTCTACTACATGTATCTCTTTGATCACATCAGCATTGCTATGTTACCTAGTAGTAAAATCAGCAAACGAAAAGTTTTCTGTCGGCCTGAACAGACGAAGCGTTACTCGTAAATAATGGCAAGATTGCATGTCCATATCAAATCTAAGGCGTGTAATAACTAACATATGTTACTTAAATAGTGATAAAGTGTACAGGCAGAATGCTAATTTTCTTAAAACCCAAAGTTCTTCAATTTTCTCCACACTTCACCATCATATCATAGCTCGTTCCTGGTCCTTTTGAAGTGATACAACAAATTTGGAAGTTGACTATCTTGTTTTCAACCGAATCAAAAATAACTTATTTCCCCACAGAATTTAAACACAGTACAAATGGTACTTGGCAGCCATATTAGATTTTAAAGGAATAAATATTGATGTCATTTATTTGAGCTCTATCTAAAAAAAAAATTGATTTCACCAAAAAATGGGTTTGCGTTTTCTTGAACAAAGTATTAGAAAAAGTTTTAAACAAATAATTTCTGGGGTGCATTCTACATTAATTATTTGATGTCGTAGAATTCTGTAGTAAATTCAATATTTCAATACATATGGGTGTTTATACTCTATTTTCGTACACAGGATGCAATGAAGGTCAAAAAAAACTTTAAATAAACCTCTACACAAATTAATGCATGTATTTTGACAAAAATAGATTATTGAAAGCAACAAACAATGTTAATTTGTGCTGGTAGACATGTGTTTTACAATGCAGCCATGACTGTGAACAATAGTTGATAAATATAGCATGCTTTAATAGGTTAGTATGTTTTCTGAGAAAGCCTACTAAAGGGACAAAACCATTTGGGATGTTCTAGCCATCCTTAGGCCAAAAAAAAGAACTGTTTCTGGTCAGTATGCACAGCACTTAAATACCCCACATTGATCCCTTTTTTTCAGTGTTTGTCCAGCCCTTGCAGTCTACAGATTGGGGGGGGGGGGGGGGGGGGGGAACCACAAAAATAACCCTCCCTACATTAATTGCTAATTGAGAATTTAAAAAAAAAAAAAAAAAAAAAATAAGTTGTCGCACCATTTGTCCTGCCGAGAAACAATTCTTCATTTATTAGGCCGTATTCTGAATATATCGGTACTACGGAAGTGAGCAGACTACATTGAAAATGGTCAAATTACATAAAATAAAAATACAGGTATTTCATTAATTGGATGTTTTATTCACAACATAACAATATGAATGCAATATAAGCTAATCTAAATATTTAATTTGTAATTTCAATCATGCAATTAAAGTCACTATGAACTGTAGTTTGATTATAATCATGGTGGTCTCTCTACATTTCTCCACCTGTGTATACTTGACTCTCACAGCCTTGCTACTTTCCCCAAGTTGTCTTAATATATCAGTTTGACCGTTTGCTATAAACTACAAGTCCAATAAAAAAAAAAAAAGGTAAACGGAAGACAAGAAAATGAATGAATATATTAATTTGTCTATGAATATGATAGGTCTTTAAAAACTGACAGAAAATAAAAAGAGCACCTACACATTATTGACCAAAATAACTTTAGCCTCCAGCTATCATTATGTTGTTAATATACCTGAAAGATTTACAAATGATTTCATTGCCATTCAATAAATTCTCCCATCAAAATTTTCATATTGTGTATTAATTACCTGAAAGTACAGATAGCACCGTATGGAAGCTTTGATAAATGTTTCAACAATTTGCATGAAGATCACGAAGTCATCCATAATACAGGTAACTTACAGGCAGTATGGTGTTCACTTTTTTTCTGAAAAATAGAACATCCTACCTATACCCACTCCAACCATGTACTACATCTGCACACAATATTCTGTACAAGGCATAAATTTGAGATTTTATCTTAACTACAGTGTATAACAGTACTGGAATATTATCTTTTCAATCAGACAACCAACAATATATAATTTATTGAAAACTGTTAAAATACCAATAGTTCGACATTGCACATGTTAATGAAATACTTGCATTGAGGGTTGCTGGATTTTTGGGTGCGGACCCTAAAATTAATTTCATTGGATTTATTGTAACCATGTATGTGTAAAGCTACACACTATGTGTTATCCACAGGTTGGTATCAAAGAGTATGATATAATTATTACAAGAAGTATTAAAAAGTCATTTTATCTGACAGAGTTTCAAAAATCATTTCAGTTGCAGTTAGTAGTGTAGAGTAGTATAGGAAATTCTTCAGCTCATAGAGAAATGGCAGACGACCTAAATACATATGACTTCTGTGGCCATGGCGAATTCATATTTTTAGAGTAAACAAACCAGTCATTGAATTATTATTCTAACAAAGAGGTATATTCCCTATTGGAAGTTTAATCTTGATGAAGACATTTGAATATTGATTAAAATTGTCAAAACAGGGCATCGACCCCCAACTAATCAACGGCCTTAAAATAACTGCACCATAATCATCTCACAATTATATGGAATATAACTTACAATTTTATAATCATATATTTCTACAGTAAAGAACACAATGCTAGTTATCAGACTGTATTTATTGGTACCTGGACGACACAACAGAATAAATGTATGAATTGATATTGTACAACAAGACATCATTTTAAGCTCTGCATGTGTATTGTATGTACATGTACAACACACCAGTGTGTTATGATCACTATATCCCTAGTTTAACAAATTGTTATATTTCATACTGACGAAAATTGAAATGTCACTTTCTGTTCTCAGAGCTTCTGATCTACTCATCATATTTCTATAGGTATAAACACCATACTTTGTAGGGATTTGCATATGCTACACAGTACGGTAGTCAGGTTTATATGTATGTATATACACCATACTCAGCAAGGTTTTCAATATGCTACACAGTATGGGAATCAGGTACATGTATGTGTATACACCATACTCAGCATGGTTTTGCATGCTACAGTACAGATGTCCAGTTTATGTGAATCAATACACCATAGTCAGAATGGTATAGTTTAGATTAGGATTAAAATTGAAATATAAAAAAAAAAAATTGCCTGGCAGCACTACGGAAAGAGTTACGCTAGAACCCAACAATAATCCTAATCATGTATGTAATTCTCATGGCTCCACTCATAAGATACAAGAATCTGGGACTGAAACTCTGGCCTTTAAGTCCAGTGATGCCGACACAGGTAATGACATCCAACATTATAAATGACATGATAGACGGGTTGTCATGACACTGATAAGATAGTCAAGTGAGCCATAGACAACAAGGTCTCCACTGTCCTTATGAGTGAACCGACACAGATGACATAATTCTACGTAACAAGTTATACATACAAGCGAGGTTTTTTTTTTAGATACTGGCATTACACGACATTATGTAAAACTAGTTCACTGTTTCAGACACTCAGTCATGCAATATCACACACACATATTGTCAGCATTGGTGATTACCATGTCTAGACAGACAGCCATGATTATAGACTTGTACGCACCTGGTCATGGGGACTGAGCCGAGGACAAAGATTGGGTTATCTCTATCACATGGTGGAAGGAAAGAGGGGGTCTGTGTACATTTTTTTGGAACGTCAATGTTCTGGTGTTTACAGTACACTATCTTACTTCCAGGGTGATTATCCTCACACAAGGGCACCACTATCACCCACTTGTGTACATTTGTAATCTACCCCATTGAACAGCGACAGTTTTAGTTTGCATCTATCTTAGTGAGACGAAAGCTCAGTTTCCACAGTAGTAAAAGTGCTCAGAGGCATAGCATTAGTAGAACACCCAGCTAATGCAGCGGAGATCTGATTTTTATGCCAGACAGTTAAGAATCTAATATCTATGATATTTTTCCCGTCTTTCTTGAAACACATTTCTTGCTTTTGACACATTTTTCTTTCTTGACCATAATTTCTAGGACCCGATGAATTCTACAGCATGATAATGACATGAGTCACAGCGTATGCAGGAAAGGAACACAATACACTACACTACAGGCAGGCAGGAATTTAGAAATAGTATATCAATATTCTCACGTCTTGTTCAACTCCTAATGCACAAATGATAAGAATGACAAATAAATATGAATATAATTGGAGAGAAATCAAAAATTGACAACGGTCATACATCAAGATGAATTTACCCCAACTATGTAATGGAATCACCCAAATGACGCAACGCTACCTGTCTGGAATTTTACACTTTTAGTCGAATTTTTTTTTTCAAAGTTTTTAATAGCTTATAATAATGATGTTTGATAAGACTTGCTCATGGTTCACCATTTTTACAGATATACATACATGTACATGCAAAGTTCACATTCTGTGTATACTTCTACGAGTAGAAGTCCTCGCAAGTCTTATCAAACCCCAAAATATTTGTACCTCAATGAGTTTTCAAATTTTTGTTTACTATATAAGTATATTGTACAATGTTAATGTTGCGCTTGGCTATTTGCTGGTAACTGACGGTAAAACTATCAACATTTATATCTCAATCATTCAATGACAGTTTTCGTACTTTTACAACAAGTAACACTGAAGTAAAGCATTTTCTCTATGTGCTACACTCGGTTTATAGCATTCGTTTTACAAATGAGTAACACTGAAGTAAAGCACTTTCTCTTATGTTCCACGCTCCTTCACAGCATTCATATCAAGTGTAAAAGTATACTGTTTCAATTGGTTTATTTACAAGGCTAGAGCATATGGCCTTTCTAACATGGTCGATCAGCAAATGAAACAGTAAACTTTTTGCTTTGGGTGCTATACGTGATTATGGCACATACAGAGAAAGCTTCACTTTGGTATTATGGGTTGTAGTTATGTTAAATTACATTGTTGTTACTTGACTATTCACAGATGACTGATGGCTACAATAACAGTTTTTGTACTGAGTAATGATGGCTTGACAAAGAAAAGTGAATATATCTCACTCTTCATAATTTTGTTTACATTTCTTGTGACTGTCATTGTCATATTTGACTCTTCAGAATTGATGTCAATACAATAACAAAGCTGTTGCTGTTGTAGTTGTCAGACAATGCCTGGTTGTTTGTATAGACCTATTCACACTACCTCGCCGTTCATAAACAGCTACTGATCCCACAGGTACAACTGTACCAGTCATTTTCACAAACCTGCACCAGGAAAGCACAATAGATGGAAGGCAATTTTTAGACACAATTGCTGAGTATGGGACTCACACTTTGAATAGCAGATAGTGTGACACAGGGCTTGGATTTCTGCAGGTACTTTACACGCTGCACTGCTATTGTCTTCATGGCTACACTTTCTATTTCAGGCTATGTATAGAAAATACAAACCATCACCACAGTCTGTTATGAATGCAAACTTATTTTGGTGGTTAAATTTGTCTTTTGCAATATGTGCCACATGAAAATATCAAATTACAGTCGTGCTTTAACCTGTTGAAAATGTTCATACATGTAGATTCATGAATCATGACTGTGTGTGCGCATATACACACACACACACATAACCACACAGATGACATAGCCATTATTTCAGTAGTGCTGAAAATAGTAGTAGACACTTGAACCACACTATATCTAACACCTATCCTTTGAGATGGTATTCTTACTTACAATCGATCTTTTACGAAATAAATAAATAAAGAATGATTTTTTTATATTTATCACGCATAAAATACACAATATATTGCATTATGTAAAACCCTGTAGTAGTACAGCTGACTTGACAAATACCTTATCACAGAAACATAGGGGAGTTTATTTCATTCTCACCTCTCTAGAGTAATGATATGGTCTACACAATTTGCATATTACTCTGGTAATCAAGGTCTCGGTTTACTAAGATAGACATAAACTACAAATCTTGTTGCAACATATTGATAAAACAGTGATATGATATTCAGTGGACATTGGCTTTAATTGTAGCTTCAGTTGGGCAGCATCTCTGAAAGCTAGTTTTATCAACGTACTGTTTAGGGATTTCCAATATGTTCACACCATGTTGATCGCAGGGTGATTAGATTCACACAAAAGAGGAACCACTATCACCAATTTGCGTAATCTACCACATTAACTGACAATAATTTCAGTATGTGTCTGCATCAGCAAAAGCAAAGCCTTGATTAAAATAGTGGTAACATATTGCACCAAAATGTAGTTTCTAAAATTCAGCAAGCTAGGACATGTAAGTTCCTGTCCTGCCTTCTCAATAAAGAGGATCTGGTGTATGCAATACATAATAACTCCAGGCTTGAAATTAGCTTTTTTTCCTCCCGAGACTACCAATTGCAAAAATTGAAAGCCCAGGGATGGTGATCAGTAGTTCTGTATATTCCTGAACTAAAAACAGAGTTCCTCTATTGGAAATATGTTTGTTATTAAAATACTTTCACGTCCGTAAATCTTCCATCCTTTTACATCATAGCATAATCAATGGTACAAATGCACATTGTAGCCTGAGTGGGCTACCAGCTGCAAATTAAGGTAGCCCCATGACAAGAGTTGGTAGTCTGTGGACACACGACTACTGTTAGTTTTGAGTCCTGTAATGACACTGCATCATTCAAGGTCACTCTTCAAACACTAAAAACAGAACATCTAAGGTAAAGAAGTTCATTCCCATATTCACTTTTCTTTGAATTGAATAAGTAACATTTTGTCTTTCCTATGTGTATTCTGTTATAAACAGTGTTCGTTTGCTAATGTTTGCTGACCTGAAAATGTACCGTGGGCAAGCTGCAAGTTAGTTGGTTTGGGCAACCTGTAGAGTTGAATTTTTTTGGAGACTATCCAATTGTCTTTTTTGTTCATGTTCATCTAGTTTTACGATGTTAAAAATACAGGTATCTACGGCAAATATAACTTTATGGAGAACCAATTTCCTATCCTATCCTATCCTGTCCAAACTCTACTAACAGATCCCATTGATGTCTTGATTCCACTCACAGATCCCACTGCTGTCCTAATCCAACTAACAGATCTCACTGTTATCCTTATTCAATCCACAGATTCCACTGCTGTCCTAATTCCACCCACGGATCCCATTGCTACCCTGATTTCACGAACAGATCCCACTGCTGTCCTAATTCCACCCACAGATCCCATTGCTATCCTGATTTCACTAACAGATCCTACTGCTGTCCTAATTCCACCCACAGATCCCATTGCTGTTCTGATTTCACTAACAGATCCCACTGCTGTCCTAATTCCACCCACAGATCCCATTGCTATCCTGATTTCACTAACAGATCCCACTGCTGTCCTAATTCCACCCACAGATCCCATTGCTGTCCTGATTTCACTAACAGATCCCACTGCTGTCCTGATCCCACTGCTGTCCTAATCCCAATAACAGATCCCACTGCTGTCCTAATTCCACCCACACATCCCATTGCTGTCCTGATTCCACCCACAGATTGCATTGCTGTCCTAATTCTACTAACAGATCCAATTCATGTCAATAGTGTAGCTGGCACTCTTTCTGTTAACTGGATAACACTTGCAATAAGAATCACACCAAGTTGTAGTTGTACATACATTGTACACATGTGGGCAGCACTAGTAAGGGTGACGACTGTTGGTTTGTGGCAGAGACAATGTTATTTGTTAGATGTACTAGTCAAGATAAAAAGAATACTTGTACAAAATTGTATTTGTTTTGACAGATAAAATATGGAGAAAGTATGAATGAGACCATCTGGTTGATTTGGTTGCACAGTAAAGTACTGTTCAGAGTCTCCAGACTAGACAAAACAGACAGAAATATGACACAAGGGGCAGTTGGCTGTGTGTAATCTACCTTCTTAGCCTGTATAGTATACATGTATGTACACTGCACTAACAGTGGGTATTCTGATATTACCCAGGTAGTTGAGCCTTCAGGTTTTCTAAGATACACAAAACTGAAAACTATTGTCGCAACATGTTGATACAACAGTGATAAGCTATTGAATGGACTGTCAGTTTAATTATAGTTTCAGTCGGGAAGCGTGTCTTAAAACTTGTCTATTTAGAGTTCCATGAACTTGCCGTGCTGTTTTAGGACTTCCAATGTTTACACAATATTGATCACAGGATGCTTAGAATCGCACAGCAGTGGAACCGCTATTACCCACTTGTGTAATCTACCACATTGAAAAACAATAGTTTGCATCTATCTTAGTAAACCAAAGGCTGGATTACCAGTGTCGCAACAGCTTTAGGGGTACAACTTATTTTTATCAGTTTTAATGGCTCCAATAACAAGAGACTCTGAGAGCAATAAATGTAGTCAGGGTTTTGTATCTGTATAAATCACACATTTAAATTACCTAGCTTTAAATATAAAAATATCTGTTTCACCTTACTGAACCTTTAGTAAAAATTGACCAATTATCAACACCTGTGTACAAATTCCCGATGATCTATTACATAGAGAATCAGTGTCTATTATTCTACTTACAGCTTCTGTTAGTTTTCATTTATTTGTAACCTAAAGGAAAAAAGACAACAGTTGGGCATATTCATTCGGGTGTGACCAGTATTGTGTGCACATACTTACAACCTGCGAAAAAAAAAACCCACCAGTACATGTACGTTTGTTTGAATGTAATGAGCCAAGGAAAGACTTCACGCAAAGACAAAATTAGGTAAAAAAACAACAAACAATGCAACTGATACAAATACAACAGCGGGTGCATCTGATTTGTAAGTTCACATATTGCATTTATCAGTTTGTTTATATCTGCAGAAGTTATAACGTAACAGTCAAACTCGATCATTAAAATGTGAAGCGTTTTATCATCAGTAAACAGAGTTATGGAATCCAGGCCTCATGTGGTACTTTTACTTTGATAAGTTACCGACACTGATTACACTGTATATTTGTATGATGTCTTTGCATGAACCTCATCTCCTTGAAGTTCCAGCACACCCCTTGGAAGCAAGGAATCGCATCGTGTTCTAACTCATTCTCACCAGCATCTCCACTGCCTGACACTGTAAGAGAGGCTGGTGATTTTACAGCAATGACAAATCATTCTACCATGTAGCCTGAGATGTATACATTTCAACACATTTAGGTACGGTATTGCCATGGTTACAGGCAAGTTCGACCACCAAGTTATAGTACATGTAATGCCAGTTTAGCCTGGGACATATATATTCCAGGACATTCAGGTACTGTATTTCCATGGTTACAGGAGAATTAGGCCACAAAGCTACATGCAATATCTGGGTAACTTGGGACCATAATCATATTCAGACATTTAGGTATTCCTATGGTTACAGGAGAGATCAGCCACTAAACTAAATGTAATGTTTGAGTAGTATGGGACCATTATCCATGCGAACAATGGAATCATTTTACTAATAAGTATTTCCATGGTTACAGGGGAGTAACCAAGCTACATAGGGTATACCAATGTTAGCATGACAGGTTGTGTTGAAGAATAACTACCCTGTTACGAATCAGTTCTTTTCCAATACATATACTGGCATACAAATCTACATATACAATACATATTATGTATGGTAGCCTTTTTACATCCTGATTCTGTGATTTTGCTTCTGTTCACACTAACTGCTTGTAATACTATCAGCATTAACATGTTAATTTAGCTATGCCCCCAAATCCCCCCCCCCCCATGGTCATTATCAGCATGCCTGTTTGTAGATATTTACATAATATTAGCATATATGTAAATTATGTTAATTAACTCCTATGTTTATCTGACTAACAGAAGACACATTTACAAAATATGATATTCCCCAATATTTGTCTTCATTCAGCCAAGGAGACTATGAGTGACCTAAAGGACCTTAGACTCGGCGTGACTACCCGGGCCTTAGGTCACAAGAATTTTCCTGTTGAATGAAGACAAATACTGGAGAATAACATAAGTATACCAACACCAGTAATATCACAGAATAATTGGGGGAAGCAAAATGGCAATTTGGAATGTTTTGATTCATATTTCGAACACAGTAGAACCAGCAATGTAGACACGCCCTGTCATGACAAAGACGTGTGTTGTCATGATGTAGAACGACCAGAGTATATATTCCATATTTTTTGTTCAACTTGGCTCGTGCATGGTATAATAGCCTAGACACATACGTAATTATGCTTCTATAACTTCGGTGCATTATCATTCCCCACTGTGACCAATTGCTTTGAGTGCATATTTTACAACCGCGATAATACATGTACCTTAAACAAATTGTATATTAGAAGTGGTTAGTGAAGAGTGACGCAAAATCACAAATAGCTAGGTAGACAGACCAGACCAGACCAGACCAGACAATGTATAATACTCCAGACATCATCAGTCGTGTTTAATACAGCGGTACATGACCCAGTATGCCCTCTATTGATAGCCAAATGTTGTTGTTGTGAGTCAAAATGATAAAAACTGGCATTTCTTGTGAGTCACCACATAGTAAGAAATTGGGGAACACCAAATTTTGGTACATCACTAGAAACTGTGTGTGTGTGTCAGTGGCACGTCAAATTGGCTTAGAGGGCACACTGACATGACCATATGTCACTATATCAGCTGAGGTGATTATTGTGATGGATATATTCACACACCACATTCTAATCATCAAACAGATGACGCCAATGATTATTTCTCAACTTTAATCATAATTTCTGTACGCATAATTCATTTCAATATTGTTTGCCCCGAATATGGCATTTATGGCAGACTGTTATTGATCATTATCATTATGTTGATGGTATATTAATCAAAAGTGGACATCCTTGTGCTATAAAAGATATGTCATATATACATAATTTACTGAAAAGCACTAACTCTTTATGCTACATGTATCTGCTTTTATCAATAAACACCCCAGACTGGTAGTGGTATCACATGTGTTTAGACAATTACACATCCACATCAGGATGTTTACGAGTGGCAAACCAGTTTTAAATTCATGTTGTGTTGTGTAATATCATGTCATGTCACAAAGCATGTTGTTGTGCTGAGTATGTTATGTTATGTTATGTTATGTTGTGTTGTGTTGTGTTGTGTTGTGTTGTGTTGAGTTGTGCTGTGTTGTGTTGTGTTATGTTATTCTGTGTTGTGTTGTGTTGTGTTGTGTTGTGTTGTGTTGTGTTGTGTTGTGTTATGTTATGCTATGTTGTGTTATGTTATGTTAACTTATGTTATGTCGTGTTCCAACATGTGTTATGTTTTTGTGTCATCTCAAAAAGTATGGTATGTTGTGTTGTGTTGTGTTGTATTGTGTTGTGATGTGCTGTGTGTTGTGTTGTGTTGTGTTGTGTTGTGTTGTGTTGTGCAGTGCTGTGGTTTGTAATGTCATGTCATGTCATGTGACACCATATGTTGTAATGTTATATCATCTCACCTCATATATATATTACCAGGCATAGAAGAGAGTACACATTATTACACAGTAATCTCAAATTATAGAATTTTTCAAGGTTCTTCAAATAAGTTAGAAAACATCACATCTCCAAGACAAGTTATATTCAAACATTTCTATGTGCACTCCATTTTACATTGACAGAATCAAATGTATACACCGGATAATGTATGCAATAAATGTACCAGGGTTAATATTAAATATGAAAAAAATAACAAAGACCAAGTTGCTGTAACTACAGATAAATTTTTCACGATTTATTGATATTTACTAAATGTTGAACGTATGATCGTCTTGTGATTACCATCCAACTAAGAAGCTCAAGGCACAGATGCAGAACTACTAACAATGAATAAAGTAGCAATTAATGTAGGAAGGGTCATCTTTGTGCTTTCACCTCGATCTGCAGACTGAAGACTGCAAGGGCTAGACAAACACACACACAAAAGTTCGACACAGGGGTATCTAAGTAATGTGCACACTGACCAGAAATAATTAAGGTGGCAAATATTAGCAAAAATATCTTTCTAGTAACAACTTTCTACTTCTAGTGCTTTGATAGTTAATTAGAATTGTTCACAGTATGTGGCTATCCAACTTCCAAGAAGTGGTATGGCATTGAAATAGATGCTTGTCGATGACCATGCTACCACATGTCAGAAACGATACTGACCTTCTGTGACCTCACTGGCATTTTTATGATTGTCTTAAAGGTAAGGTTATATAGATTGACCTGCACACTGACCTCTAGTGATGTCAATAAAATAGAAATAGACCACCTTTAATAGTTTCTCTTATCAAATGACTAGGTGTCAATTAATCCAACATGTTGTGTATTGTATTTTGAGGTCTTCCCTACGTCAGAGGAACCTAAACGTACGTGTTTTGATCACCACTGTGGGTCGTCTCTTTCTCTCGGTGAACAAAAGAACCAGTATGGTTTGACGTCATTTTATCTCCGATACACACATCACAACCAATCAATACGATGATCTATAAGTCTTCTGCTAGTGCTGGCATTTCTTTGCATTCCCTGTATGCTTATCAAAGACATGATTAATCTAACATCCACTGACATTCAAAAGGTGAACAACTCTTTTATGATCACAAAAATAGATCTCCAATTTCACTTACTCTAAGCTACAGAGGTAAAGACTATACTTTACCCTCAACACTGATACACAGTATTGTTCATATGGGCACTTAATGATTGCTGTATTATTAACAAAATATATCACAGTACCATACTCATACCATAATCCTTCCTTCATTCATTCAATTTATCATTGTTTCATTCATTCATTCATTGTTTCTATCATACTCTTGATTCCTCTCAATTCTTTTTTTCACACAATTAGCTACCATGCACTTTCCCCTTCTTCTACCCTCCTCTTAGAATTGTCCTTTTTGCAAATCTTCTCCAGATTCACTCCCATTGCTATCCTTCATTTGTTCATGTGCCCCATTTCATCTATCCTTTCAGAACTACCATCCCCTACATCACTCTATATTTTGTACCTTACGTTACCCTTTTCTTGTTCTTGTGCAACCACCTCTCTCTAAACTTAAGATTTCACACCATGCAAATCTTGCATTTTCCTTTTTACATCTGTCCGTGTATTTTCCCCTCCAATGCCCTCACCCATCAATCAATTCTTCACATCTCTATCCATCAACATACTACACCTCTATCCCACTCACAAGCTGTTAGTTTAACCTTTAACCTTTTTCCGATTCTATCTGTTATCCATCTAGTGAATGCAAATCCTACACATGTTGGATCAATTTGTCCGGCTTACCATTCAATCGATCAATTTGGCAATACTGGAAATAACCACCAGGTTGACAGACAAGAGTTGAACTTTTTGACACACAGAGCTTTAAGAAACATAATCAGTATCCTCAAAAGGGGGCAACTGTGACATATCACGAAATTCAATAAATGTTCTTTTTGTAAAAAAAACTTTCACATAATAATATTAACTACACTAGTACATGTACCTTGTTGTACCACGCACAAGCCAAGTCATTGTCTTTGATCTGAACATATCAATTATACACCTGAATCATACTCTGTCATGACAACCTGTGTCTACATCGCTGGTTCTGCAGTACTTGAAATATGAGCAAAACTGTTCCAAAATGCCACCATTTTCCTAATTTTTATCAATTATGCTTGATAATAATATTTATCTTAAAATCCGTCTCTTACACCTCTTGAGGAGGTATAATTATAATGGAGTACCCAATATCTGTATTCATACAGCCTGAAAATACTCACGACCTAAGGGGTTTGTCACTACTCATCTAGCAACTTATAGTGACAAGGCCCCTTAGGTCATCCGTATTATCCCTGGCTGAAGGAAGAAAAATTGTCGGTGAATAATACATGTATCCCTAATTATCATTATATCGTAAATATATATGAACAGTTCTGCATGTGTACATTTAAGGCAATATTAACATAGCGATCCTGCCTGTCTACAGCACTGGATCTGTATGACTACGCTAACTCTCAAGTCACTCATAGTCATACATGTTGTAGACAAGAGCTAGCAAAGTCGCAGTTCCAGCTCAGTGGACAGACAAGCTAACAAATCGCTAACAGCTTTCATCCTGACCCGTATCCCTTATACGGATACCCAATTTGCTAAATAATACTCTACTTTATAAAAGCACGATACATGCCAAGAACTCTTAAAATTCAGTGCTAAATGTTCCATCAATGGTTTCAAACATGAGACCATGAAATCATTTACTATACATAGCTTATTATACTATAGTTCACTTCCCAAGTATAAAATATACAGGACCATTATTAATATCTATCTAAAAATACCGGGTACATGTATAAGTATCACAGTTCAATGGGTCACCTAGAACTTTCACTTCCCTCCAAGACTACTCAAGGAAACGCTATCCATGTCATTACCAACATATGTGGATGTGGTAGCCAGTAGCTAACTGGAAAACAGCTTATTTTTTTTAATGCAATGGCTTGATGCTGTTTCCTAGACCTGCACCTAAAGTACTAGTACATGTAGGTATGCAACTTCTTTGACTTAGCTAATCAACAAATGTATAGCAAACAAATCAGGCTGTATCGGTATGAGGTTAAGATTCTAACATATTAGTTTTCAGTTTTTCTGAAGCTGAAACAAGCTGCAACTGAAACTTTTTTTTTTTCTTTTTTTTTCTTTTTTTAGAAACTTTTGTGAGATACAATTGACTTACTGAAAATACCGTACACCCTGAATAGTATTGAATCATCTGTGGGTAAATGTATTTGTGCAGCTGTACCGGTACACATACATATAATATGGTACCATTAATCCAATCGAATTGATTTTTAGGTCCACACCCTAAAATCAGCACCCAAATGCAATCTCAATGTCAATCTGTGACCGTACTACTACTGGACACAATCAACCTCTAATCAACATGTTACATCCAATTATTAGCATTTCAACACTTTTTTAATGAGTATATTGTTGGTTGTCTGATAAAAAATAAAGTAATGCTCCAGTTATATGGTGAATGCCTCTATGTAAACACATACATGTATACATTTTAATACCTAACACAAACACGATGCATATAACTATCCACTATCAAATTTCATCACAAAAGGTCAAATTTTACTATCTGATAAAATGCAGAGGTCAGTAAATCATTCATTCTATGTGATGATGAATTCTTGGATGGCAGTGAAATGATATCATGGTCGTCTTCTGTTCTAGGACCATTACAGATATCTCCAGCTCACCTCACCCACCCAATTCTGAAATTATTTTTTAAAGATTTTTTGATATACCCCTGGACATTAAAACCTCTCCCAATGTTAACATTTTGATGATTTTCAAAAGACGCTTGAAAACCCACATATTTCAGAGAGCTTTTTCATCTCCTTTCTAACTCTAAGCGCCACTGAACATTGTTTTCTTTGGATATTTGGCGCTATATAAATTTATTAGATAGATAGATACCATAGAACTTTGATACGTACGTGTCAATTGTTTGAGCCATTGGTTTATATCACACTGTCTGTTGTTTTTTTTCAGGTATACCTTCTCACACTTGCACTTGTATGTATACATACACCATAGCTTGTGAAACAATACAGGGAGTACCGTCCTTTTTTGTCACAAACTACCACCCGCTAAAAAACCCACCTTTTTACAAAAATACCTCAGGAAACATTCTAGACTAAAATAGAAGCACTCAAACACTGACACAAACAAGAAACAGAAAAACCAGCAAAACTGTCTAACCCAGTCTATTTAGGGAAAATGAGTAAAGTTCTCTGTAAGACCTTTTGTCACAGCTTTTGGTGCCTTTCATCATGTCTTGACAATAAAATTGACACCATATCATGTACATGTACGTTGGTTTTCATGCTTATAAATATAACAAAACACGTCAATTGGAACGTATATTGCTGAAACACTACATCTAAGGAGCACTGAGTGATTTAACACAAAAGAACTGCTCTTTTGAAATTAACCCCTTATTTTTACTTTTAAACTATATGTAATGTAACTATGTACTTGTATCATGTGTGTGTGATAACAAATTTGTTGTCCCATGCTTTGTTTTTGCTGTTTTTAGTTGACAATGTTCTCTATTAAGAATTCATCAATAAATGAATATGAATATGAATGTGAATGTAAATGTGAATGCAAATGCGAATATGAATATGAATATGAATATGAATATGAATATTTAGAGAATACAATGACATCCTAAATATTCATATTAATTCAGCACACATAATGCTATCCATTTTTATAGCTCTCTGAGGGAAGACATTTCAGATTTAGTATGTGTAACAAACTGCTACCGCTTGTTAAAATTGCATTCTGATCCTTGAATTCAATCAAATATTAATATTACATGTATATTTAATAATATAACAATTTGAAGTCAACTGATTACATATGTGTAGTTAGTCATACAGTATGTTGCAGTTCCAGTGTTCTCCATGAGGGGTTTTGGGAAGGCTTTGTCTTAGATGTTGCAGTTCCAGTGTTCTCCATGAGGGGTTTTAGAAAGGGCTCAGTACTCTACAACCAATAAATATTTCATCTTACACTTGCAAACATCTTTATTATTAATCTCATGCAGTAATGGTTGTTACTTTATAAGTGGAAATTGAAACCACAGTTTTATTTTTACCGAAATTCTCGCTTAGTGGCTTGAGCGAACATGACACTGCATTGTCAAAGTTATGGATGCCCAGGCTTGAAAGTAGTAATTCAAGGTGTTCTAGCTGTGGGTATGATGCACTGTGGTGCTGGGAAGCAGTTGGAGGTCTGGTCCGTCAATGCTACAATCTACGCAGAGACACTGAGAATCCATACAACAAGAATGTTGTCGCTCTGGTAGTGTACATGTACATGTAGTTCCTGACAGGGACTATATTACGTACTACAATGTACGTCATCACTATCCCAGTCTAGTCAATCGCATCGATTTCTGTGCTCCCTCCTACAAACTACAAGTCATGAACACCATGTGACCCCCACCCCCACCCCCACCTCCCCCATTTTTTATTGACCCTACTTTTTTGTGTCTATTTTATATTCCTGCTATGGTTCCGATGACATTTTATTTGGGTCATCCATAGCCTGACTAATCTGTTGATGTAGCTACTGTCAATTCTGTAAGGTAACCAAGTATATACTAGCTTCATAAACAGTTGATGTTAATAACCCCTCAGCTTCACTACTGAACAGATATCAAGTTTACTAACAATACAGAATTACATTTGTACTGGAATATACCATACTTCACAGCCGATATGTGGAGTCTAGAATAGTTTATATTCCAGTCTTTGTACTACCAGGGAAATGATATGATACATGAAACACAATGCTTACAAGCTACATATAGGTCTAAAATACCCCAAACATTGCTTTTACTGTATCATTTCCATATGGAGAATGGAAAAAAACTTATGCACACTATTAAAGTGAATGCAAGAAACTGGGACTGTAACCCTGGCCTTTAAGACTGTTGACAAGTTACTTTCACATCTGTTAGAACTAACCTTTCATTCATACTTGCACCAACAAGGAAGAGAGTGGCTAGCAAAACACTGCTACTAGTCACGTACTTAGACTACCTCATGTGAAATTCTGATCAGATAAGTTTTCACACCCGTCTACGGAATTTATGGCATGCAACCCCTCCCTAATACATCAACAGTGCATGTATATTATGAGAAATATCAGGTTTATTCCTTTATAGAAATGCATGTTCTGTTTTCATCAATGTACACACTTCGATGTAAAGCCGACAACCTGGTGTCTCATTTTATGCTAATTAGCAATTAATTATGATGATATGAAAGTGGTATGCCACATTCACAGGGTACTTAGTATATTTAGCAGGACAAGTACAGCATTGTTTATAACAGGGATAACTAAAAATGGCCCATAGTGTCCAAAATGAAATGTGGGCAGAAGAGCTGAATACAAAGGCACTTGTGTACTTAAAGCGTTCAAATTGTACACATATGTCCAAGTGAGAGTTATCTATCAAACAATATTGTTGTGTGAAAAAACCAAAAATAGCACATATTGACATACAGATACAGCAAATGGTTCATCCATCACCCTTCATGCTCTGCTAAGGTTGATTGAAAGGTTTCCTTTCACCTTGCCTCTACACTTTCCATTTACTTTCGTCAATTCTTTGATTTACCGCTAAAATATGTGCCTGTTTTTGTGTCCACAGTTCATCAGATTGCCATCAATCGTCTACTAAAAGCACATACATCACCTATTACGATGTTTACATCAAACTATGAGAGTGTCATGGTACAAAGCCCAACATTCAACACTTCCAGTACCAGTATATGTAGCATTTCTATCCCTGACTTTCACAGGTTATAATGCCAAGTTTTAATTTTTTTTTTTTTTGATCAATTTTTGGTCACTTTTAAATTTTATCTCAGACTATAACTTAAGGTGTGGGAAGCAAAATTACATTGAAAGGATTTGTAAGTTACAGGTAAGAAAACAGACCTTTCTCGATTGAATAAAATTTGAATTTCAATCTGACAACTGAAAATCAAAGTTCTTCAACTCTTTCCAAACTTTGCCATAATATATTTATGAAAGCTTGTCCTTTTTGAAATACTAGTAATATAAGAATTTTTAAGTTCACTGTCTTGCTTTACAAGGAAACCTAATCTTTTATTTTTTTTACCTACAGTAGTAGTGTTAGCATGTAGTATTCGGGTGCCATATTGGATTGTAAAACGACTACATTTTGAAATCACTTCCACCTTTATTTCATATATTTTGTAACGTAACTCCTGATCTTTTCGCTTTTATAAGTAAGAAGACTACATTATTTCAAAGAGAACAGGATATATTGTACTCAAATTTTCAGGTTTCCTGCTCAGAATTCTCAAACAAAATTATAATACCTGTATGATTTTTTTGGTACTGAGATGCTAAAATGTATTTTCACAAACCTACAGGTACAAGAACCACGTACACGTGAGGAAAAGGGCCAGAAGGTCATCTATAGCATCACAACTAGTAGATTTTGTCATTAAAGGGGCACCAGTCTGTAACTTTATGGCTTTGGTCGTTACTTTGGTTTCATATTGAATATATATTATGTCATTTCATCGACTAAAACATGCTGAATCATGTGTAGCAATGGAGCTGGTTTTCAGATTTACCATAAAAATGACACAATAGCCATGTCCCTACCACAAATGTTGAATCAATTCGAAATCAAATCAGTTTTTCTGTTCCCACATACACGTTAAAACTGGTCTGGACTGATTTAAAGTTAAATTAGTTTGGAACCGACACAAAAACAAATTGATTCAAATTCATTGCTCAGCTTTCTTGCGGAGACAGAAACTGGTTTGGAACCGATTTCACTTATTCAATTCAGTTTGAGGTGGGGACAAGACTAATATTTTGGGTATACCAATAAAATCGAAAAAGCATCAGTTTTAGTCATAATGTCTTTACCAAGTCTCCTCCCATGAACTTCACCACAATTAAGCATGTACTGTTGATGCATATTTTCACCTATGAAAATAATTTTATCATATCATCTTCAAACATTTTTACATTGAATTTGGCCCAAAATTAAGTTTCAGTTACCAACTGTGTGTCATTTAAAGGTGCACTGGCTGCACAGGAACATTTTTTTGAAAATGTTTTGTTAGGTACGATAAATTGCTCATAATATCATACACCATGAACAATATTGCATCACCTGTGGGTAAACATATTTTTGCGGCTGAATACATGACAAAACAAATCTAACTGATTTTCAGGTGCCCTCAACAGCAATTAATGATTTCATAATAATAATGTTGGGTTCTCATATAGCGATTTCCCACGCTGTGCTCAAAGCGCTTTACAATTATCACCCTGGCTCGGATCAGAATGGCACAACGGCCCTTTAGTCTTCCTCAACTCCCTGGGGAGCATACAATCCATTGCAGCAATTTCAGCACATAGGATTAAAGCCTTCACATTGCAACCTACATCCTACCAGGTCCCCAAATATACAGCTGGGTTGACTGAGGCACAGTCGTGGTTCAAATCTTGCCCAAGGACTTTAGCCACTCAGAAACAAACAGCAAGCAGCGACAGGGCTCGAACCTGCAACCTGTAGATTCCAAGCCGGTCACGCTAACCATTCACCCATCACGACTCCACTTTCAACCCGTTTCTGTACTACTTATGGATAATATCGACCACTGTCTAAAATGTACAATGTCTCATTTTAACATTTTTCAGTGAATATACATGTATTGTGGTTGTCTCATCAAAAAAATTACACTCCACGTAATATAACTAGTATAGTTTCAACATGGTAACAAATTCAAAGTTCAACTAATTAACAGATTCAATGGTTTTTATGAGCAATTTTTAGTGAACGTTTGGTTATTTGATTAAATATCCCAGTTGCAGCTGGTACAGGTTTAAAACACACCAAAATATGAAAATAAAAACCAGCTGCAAGCATTGTTATGACAGATAGTAGTTGGTCAATACTAGTTATAGGTGTACCTCACAATCAGTCAGGGTGCTAGTTTGGATCCTAACGTGGTCTCTAACTAAACCACGTCTAGTCAAAGTCCCTTAATCAGCACAAAAAGTTGTTCATCCAATCAGTACACCCCAACTGTTATAGTGACTGTATACATTTGTAAATAGCATCCTGAGCTGACAACAAGTTGTTCATCCAATCAGCGAACCCCAACTGTTACAGTGACTGTATATATTTGTAAGTAGCATCCTGAGCTGACAAATAATAAATATACCATATTTGGACATTACATAAATGCCCCAATAAACACTCACTTTATGAGGGACTGTGTTATTGGTTAGAATTTTGTGATTGATAAACAAAGACATGATGTTAATGACTGTGTAGGTGGCTGTGGATGAATTTTAAATTGCATCTCATGCATCTCAGGACTTCTAGACTTTGACTATACATGCATCTCAGGACTTCTAGACTTTGACTATACATGTACTGTCAGTGGCGGTGTAAATGGTAAAGATACCGTATAGGAACTAGACTGTATCAGAGTGACAGCCACAGAAGAGAACAATAATTTCCCCGAGTGGTCTACAATTTCACAAATCGAACCCTCAACAGGTGATATGATTCAAGAAAGTGTCAAATCACCACCTAAGAAAGTGGCGCTGACCCTGTCACCCTATCCCTTTGTGTCACTTCGAAAGCAATGGTATAAAATGAACACTTGATGCGGTACTTTCTACCAAATGCATTGTGTTGTACACGTGTCAATTTATACATTTGTTGCTGACTCACATTTCACTGAATGTATGTCAAATGATTATGCAGAGACAGCCACCACAAGTAGTCAAAGGAACACCAACTGTACACAATATTTATCACTCACAAATGAAAATAACAATTCGTGAAAATGGTTCCATTCTCTTAATTAGCCACAAAATACATGTATACCTAAACATTACATGTATGATGTAGTCACTGGTATTGGCAACAGCTAAATATATTGTAGAAACTTTGTGAATGGCACAGTGATTGCAGCTATATTGTTAACTATATTACACAATATTCCTCTTTCAAAAATCAGGGCTCAAAATTTATTTTTCTTCTTCTACTAAATCATAAATGGTAGCACCAGTGGGTTACCACTTTCTGAAATAGCCTACCCAAGACTTGTGGTGAGCAGTATTTTCATTGTCCTGACCTGAAACCCCCATTGGAAGTATATTATACATTATTTCATGTCCTTCAATCTTCTGTTTTCTCAATTGTTACGAAATATGCAGTAGCCCAAACATGTTAACATCTGCAAATAACTATTAGGGTAGCCCATATGAGACAAGTATTGGGGCTGTTGACACCAACTACCATTAATTCAAGGCCATGCAAAGTATTCATGAATATGGTTAAATTTCATTAATTAGACAAAGTACCTTTAATTAACTCACTGATGCCACATACACAGACTGAGCATTGTCGCACTGTGTCACACTACTTCTATTCTGTGTTACCTGTACAAGACTCAATGTTCAATTTATTATACCATACTCGAGCAAGGCCAAGTTATCGTCCTTGAAGAGAAATTATACTCTGGTCATTCTACGTCACGACAACCCATGTGTATATCACTGGTTTTTGCTGTGTCCGGAATCTGGGTCAAAACATTCCAAAGGCGCCATTATTTTCCCCCAATTTTCATAAATTATGCGTAAATGGGTAAATGATATTATTCCCCAATATTTTACTTCATTTAGCCAAAAATACTCGTGACCTACGGGTTTGTCATTCCCCGTCTCGCGACTCTTAGTGACAAGGGCCCCCTTAGGTCATTCGTATCTTCCCCAGCTGAGCGCTGAAGAAAAACATTGAGGAGTATAATATCCAATGGTATGTATCACACTAGATCAAGCACCTCTACAAGAGAGTTCACACTTATATATGTAATTACATTAGAGAAAAAAAGAATCACCTTCAGGTAATATTCTGACCAATACATGTAACTCTCATCTCAGATAAAGTGGTTGTGTTATTATGCTATGGAGTCGTGACAGACCCTCAAATACATATTACCTTGTTTGTGAACATCCTTTTTTTTTTCACAGCCCAGACTCAATCAACAGAAAAGACATTCATCAAAAATGACACAAAGGGTAATTTTCAACAGTATAATTAACAATTAATAACGGTAGTCAAATATCACAATAATTACATATTCATGGATACTGGTATTGGAATTACTACCTGTAATTTATAATATTACCAGACATAATATCATCACTCATACTTCAATATCTTTCCTGTGATGACAGCGACTGTATGTGGTATTAATACAATGTATATATATATATATATATATATATATATATATATATATATATATATATATATATATATATATATATATATATATATATATATATATATATATATATATATATATATATATATATATATATATATATATATATATATATATATATATATTACGCTCTGCCACTGCGGTATAGAGCACTGTCTTAGCAGATTGATACTCACCTATATATATATATATATATATATATATATATATATATATATATATATATACATGATGTGGTATTAGATTTATATCGATGTTTGTCAAATAATGTAACTTACATATGTAGTTCTACCAAGTCCATCTTGTCTATTTAGATATTTGACATTTGTACAAACTTAAAATATCCAGTTCGATATTTGCATGAAACCTACCAACTGTCTTGTTCATTACAGATACTTGTACAAACTTAAAATGTCTATTTAGATATTTTGTACAAAATCTACCACCTATCTAGTATCTGGTCTATCTAATAGCTATTCAGATACTTGTACAAACTTAAAATATCCATTTTGATATTGGTTCAAAATCTACCACCTGTCTTGTCTATTTAGATATTTGGACCAAATCTGCTAACTTATCTACATAGATAGCTGCATACAGTCTACCATCTATCTTGTCTATTCAGATATTGGTACCATTTGTCTAGGAACAAGTTCATTAGAATTCTGGGGTGTCACCCCTCAAGTTATCTCATATCATGTTTGTTTAGGGACAGGTTCATTAGGATTTAGGGGTATCACCCCCTGAAGTTATCTCATCTCAGGTGTGCGACAGGTTCATTGGAATTCAAGAGTGTCACCCCCTTTCAAGTTAGAGTTGAACTTATACCAGATTTGTTTAGAGAACTGTTTATTTACATGTTTACAATAACCCTGTTAGAAAACACAAACGCTTTCAACACCTAGCTCAGGTATAAAGTTTGGTGTCCACCTACAGGACTCCAAACAAATGTGTATAAGAGGTTTTGGGCAACCATCCTTGTACATGTAAGCACTTACCATCCTAAGTGTAAACACAGAACCATCCCATCCCACATGCTGAGCGAGGAACAGTACTTTAGGTAGATACAGGTAAGGATCCTTACATATTGACATGTGAACAAGTCTTATGACAAACCCAGTCATGTAACCACTTTAAAATCTCACTTTTTATACATTCACTCTCCTTGTCTGCCCACCTGCAGCCTAATATCACAATTAGAGTTAGTTCCACTCAGTTGCGTTCCCGAGTCAATTACATGGTTATGCATTACTTAACATATGAGTGAAATCCTGAGCTCCCAAAGGGTTTACACCAAGAAAACTAATTTTTGTTTGCAAGTTTTGAACCTTCAGTGGAAACATTGCAAAGAACCATCTTTTTCACTCGTAAGTCAAAGTACAAAAATGGAGGTTCACTGTTTATGAATTTTTATTTCCTCAATTTCAATTATTGGCAACGATATCTGTTTCTGATTCAGTATACAAGAAAACAGTAACCAGATCATATTAATACTACGGAACTTCCGAAGAGTACCTGTTATATATATGTGTGTATGTGTTACTACCGGAAATTGGTCAAGTTGTTGTATCATGTCCAGTGGAACAGGTACAGATGACCACTCCAAATTTAACATTTGAATAAATTCTACCAACAATACATCATTATCATCCTCATCCCAGATCTCTCCTTTCACTTATTCATTTTATGGCACACGTTTCTTTCAAATACATACGAACAATACTTTCTAAAAATTTGGATCTACAAATATACATTCATGCAATGACAACAGGATGATGTATAGACCTTTCACTTCACTACACTTATAAAAGTTCACTCTACCTTTACACGCAGAAATTGAACAAAAGACAGATAAATACATAATGCAAACAGTACTTGATAACACAACTGTTACAAAACACACTAAAATTGCCTTCCACCATTGTTGTAATTGTTGCCAACAGTTCAGTGAAGGGCAAACATCAGCAACAGTGTATTGTTTATTAGAGCAAGCCTACACTGGTTCCATGAGACAATACACACTATCATGTCTGTCTGCATACATAACCTCTCTATCTCAATCCACTCAAACCGTAACAAATTGACCCTAACATACACCTACTTACATAAGAGTTCCAGTCCTAAGTTGCCAAGCAATTTTCCTGATCTAGTGTGTTTTGATACAAACAACTACATATCATACACCAAAACCAAAAAGATTTAACTCCAGCCTATACATTTGTACCAGTAAAACTTTCAATTTCATCTCAGCTAACCCCTCAAAAAATAAATAAATAAATAAACATATTTTTAAATATCTACTATCTTGATAACCATAACCGTTGCTAAAATTTTAATAAATTGATTGACAATTTCATTCATGTTGATTAACAACACAATGTTTTCTTTCAAGAATTAAAAGTTTAATGGTAAAAATGCCTTTTCTGACAGACAGATCAATTATGCGATTAGCCCACTAGATTTACAACTATGATGAATAATCTCACCTATGGTGCAGTGTAGGTGTATGGGGGAGGGTGGAAAAGGGGGGGGGGGGGGGGGGGGGTCTTTACTGTCATCAAAATCAACACTGCGTTTGTTTACAAAACAGTGCTACACAATATTGATGACAAACTGAAGATATGCTGAAATGAGCTAAATGCATATGTACTTACCTAACCTACATGTACACTGGCTCAGCCACCGCTGTCTGTTTTCATACACCACTCTTTCTCTCTCATTAAACATGATTATGGCACACAAATTGTCTTCCCAAATACAAAACAGCGACAATTAGCACAAACGTACAGGCTGCTTACACTGACAACATAGACAGGTCATCTTTTTGAAAACTACAGGTTTTACGGGATCAGCACTGATAAATAATACTACAACTTACACAGCTACTAGTACACATAGCTCATGTTGGAACAATTCCTAACATACAGCACCACAAGCATTGGTAAACAGGAGGGGGTGTGCAAACAACACTCAACAGCTACTTGCGTCAGTAGAACAGGCTGTTATTTTTATCGTTCACTGCTAGTAGTAGGTAGCAAGCACTGGCTAGCTGGTATTATTTATGCAAGCAAACTACAGGAAATGGGTCAAGATTTGTGGTACACTCAAATATGTACATCATGTCGAGATAATTCTTTATATTAAACAACCACAAGCGGTGATATGAGATTGTGATATGATATAATGACATCTACAGCAGTAAGAGACAGACTAGACTCTACATACAGTCATACATCAGTACGGAGGGGCAAACCACTATGTTTCTACGTAAGATGTCTAAAAGGTTCAAATTCCAGGAAAAATTTAAATATAGCTTAATAAAAATAAACAACACTCCCTGTATTGGCATGCTGGGTACTTAAAAAATCCATTGTGGTTATGTATGTGTTTTCACTGTAAAACATCATGTATACAAAATTTGAAGAAATTTATTTACAGCCTTCCTGACATGGTTTCCCTTAATTACTGTCTTTAAATTTAAAATTTAAAGACGAAGCTTTTACACATTTATTATTAATCTTATGCAATTTATTGAGTTACAAACGAGGACTTGTGTTGTAGGAAGCGATGATAAAATTGTTTTAGAAATTGAAAAATTCAAAATAAATACCTAATCCTCATTCATATGGCCACTTTAAAATTTATACGCTTAAATTCATCATAAATAGATTTTCATACAAAACCTTCTCACGATTAGGGGCAATTTGCTCAAGCTCAATCAGCGAACTTCGTTAGTTTAGGGAGAGGAAGGAGGTCTGGCATCAATGCGATTGCTGAACTTCATTTTCGCACATCTAACCAAATTTTGAAAACTTTCACGCCTTTAATGATGAACAGGTTCTGTATTTACTACTGAGATGTTTGTAATTTGATTAAAATTTACTTCTAATGTGAAATACATGTATGGTGAGGTTGTAAAGGTTACATGTACATTGCCCACATACATGAACATCTTTTTCTCTTCTACACAACCAACTTTCATAAGGCTTACACATGCTATCATACATGTACAAAATAACTATAATTTGTTTGTGGAGAGTACAGAGCATATAACATTTAAAGCCTAGAGACTTGTCTTGGTGTTACTATCTCAAGGAGCTCTCTTCATGTACAGAGCAAGTTCTTGAGATAGTAAGTAACATCAAGGTTAAGTCTCTGGGCTAGCATACGAAATGTACATCTCATGCGCCAGTAGGGGAGGTGGTGTTGGCATGTGGGGTGGTACCTTGATTATTATATATATAGTTGTACATGTTATCCTAGTTTCATTTTTGGTAGACTGAGTTTGCTCAACTAGTTGGAGTGAAAGTTTGATTTATGGTTTTCAAACACAACATGTCTCTAATCTTTGAAGACAACCTGGTCTATTGTACTGCCATACAACAGACAAGCAATAACATGTAAAACAGGCCAATCGACTCATAATGAATGAGGTGGAACTGACATAAAAAAACAAAAAAACATCACCTTTAATGTTCACTATAACCTTTGAACTCTTGACCTCATAGGGCAATGTTCTATATTGTAACTACCCACTGCATTAAAGTGGTGACTTGTGATGACTCTTGACCTCATCAGGTACATTTGTAATGTTGTGGCATGATTGGTGACCCCTGACCTCATACTCATAGAGTTACACATACATTCTGTATTCTAACTAGTGACTACACAAAAGTGGTGATTTATGATGACCTTTGACCTCATAGGTCAATGTTCTGTATTCCAACTATTATCTATACACTGTAGTGACTTGTCCATTTATTTGAGGCAAACACCATATTAATGATTATAGCTGTCAAAACAATAATAGTGACTGAGGCTAACTTCCTTTGACCTTTAACCCTTGACCTCACAACTCTCAACATAGATTCTGGTGGTTGAATACTACTCCACCAGTAATTTGAGATGTAGTTATTTTGGGTGGAGAATAAATTCAGTGTCCAGCAAAGTACTTGACAGTACCTTGCACTGGATGGAACGGGTGTCAAATAATCATTAATGGCATATTTAATTTATACCTAGTACTGGAAAGGATGTCAATTAATGGAAATTGTCACCTAGTACCGGGAAGGATGTCAAATAATGGAAATAGTCACCGACATGTAGTACTGGGAAGGATGTCAAATAATGGAAATAGTCACCGACATGTAGTACTGGGAAGGATGTCAAATAATGGAAATAGTCACCTAGTACTGGGAAGGATGTCAAATAATGGAAATAGTCACCTAGTACTGGGAAGGATGTCAAATAATGGAAATAGTTACCCAGTACTGGGAAGGATGTCAAATAATGGAAATTGTCACCTAGTACTGGGAAGGATGTCAAATAATGGAAATAGTTACCGACATGTAGTACTGGGAAGGATGTCAAATAATGGAAATAGTTACCCAGTACTGGGATGGATGTCAAATAATGGAAATAGTCACCTAGTACTGGGAAGGATGTCAAATAATGGAAATAGTCACCGACATGTAGTACTGGGAAGGATGTCAAATAATGGAAATAGTCACCTAGTACTGGGATGGATGTCAAATAATGGAAATAGTTACCCAGTACTGGGATGGATGTCAAATAATGGAAATAGTTACCCAGTACTGGGATGGATGTCAAATAATGGAAATAGTCACCTAGTACTGGGAAGGATGTCAAATAATGGAAATAGTTACCCAGTACTGGGAAGGATGTCAAATAATGGAAATAGTCACCGACATGTAGTACTGGGAAGGATGTCAAATAATGGAAATAGTCACCGACATGTAGTACTGGGAAGGATGTCAAATAATGGAAATAGTTACCCAGTACTGGGAAGGATGTCAAATAATGGAAATAGTTACCGACATGTAGTACTGGGATGGATGTCAAATAATGGAAATAGTCACCTAGTACCGGGAAGGATGTCAAATAATGGAAATAGTTACCCAGTACTGGGATGGAGAATGGTGTCAAATCATGGAATAATAACCCAGTACTGGGAAGGGCAAAGGTGTCAAATAATGGAATATTTGCTTGGAACTGGGAAGGGTGTCAAATCATGGGAATAGTCACCTCGTACTGGGAAGGGTGTCAAATCATGGGAAGAGTCACCTAGCACTGGGAAGGGTGTCAAATCATGGGAATAGTCACCTCGCACTGGGAAGGGTGTCAAAATCATGGGAATAGTCACCTAGCACTGGGAAGGGTGTCAAAATCATGGGAATAGTCACCTAGCACTGGGAAGGGGAAGGTGTAAACATATAATGCAATATATAGACTGTACATGTAATTATTTAGACTAGAAGCAGAAAGTATAGAAATACGTGAATGCATAAATCATAACCTTGTCCTAAATCACAATGTTGGCTACATGTATATTATACACTTACAGGTCTGGATATATGAGGGCACTGGTAGACATCTATTACCAAGGGCTGTTCATATGTAGCAACAAATATCCCCAAGGCTAAAAGTTGAGGGAAATACTTGCTACATAACAGCATGAGGGGTAAATACAATGTATGTCTACCAGTGCCCAAATAAGGTCAGGCACTAAGTGTTTTATAATACATGACATTCTAGACGAATATTTTGTCCATTATCAACACCAATCCCCCCCCCCCTCATTACCCCATAAGACTTCCATGCTACATGAATATTGCCCTATGGAAAATAGAATGCAACCAGTGCCCCTATATGCAAATTGAGATTAACTATCAGTCAGAAGTCCATACTACGTGATACGATCTAAGCCAATCACTGAAATCTATATGAAAATGGCATGTTATATATTCAAGGTACCCTTGATACCGGTATTATCCTGGCAGAACACTATTGACAGCATGAAGTCTTTGCCATGCCTACAAATGTATAGTACTACTGAACCTTATCAATTCAGTTGTGCGAAAAACCTTTGGGAATTATACAGGTATTATGTTAACAACACCGAGTTATTAATAACTAGTCTCCTTTGACCCAAATGGAATATTCAGGGTTACTTCAAGTTAAAATTAGATCTTTAAGGTCCATATCTCCTTAGAGAAGTAGACCTGGAACAGTAGTGTGAATGTACTTTACTGCAGTGAAGTAGGGCGTTCATGTCATCTTAAATTACAGATTGGTGAATGATCTATCCTGAGTCAACTCCAGCCTAGTAGTTGTCAAACTGGTGATACACGACATGTAAGACACTTCTATTGGCTGTATATTCAGAGTATGATTTGTCAAATGTTCTGCCCGTCAGAGACTCAACTTTGGGACGATCACACAGTGTCACATAAGCTCAATAAACAAACTTCATTCATTTGAGTTAAAAACTATCCCTCCTCCCTAAATGAACGTCACAAGTATGAATAAATTATATGTTTATGTATGATGTAAACCATGGTGAGACCATGAGCAGTCACACCACTATGATTGCTAGAATGTAAATAAACAGGATAAACATATTAAAATACTAACCAGAAACCAAGTACTGTACATAAGCAGTAAATTTCAATCAAATCATCAACATCTCAGAAGAAAATATCGCACTTGTTATCATTCATGGGGTGAAAAGTTTTTGAAATTTCATTAGAATAGAAGTTTCATGAAAGTGAATTAAGTTCGGCAATTGCATTCACATCAGATCCCACCTTCGTCCTAGACAAGAATATTACAAACAAATGTTTCCATCAATAGTAATTGTATTAACAAAAACTGAGTCAAGCCATAACATGATTAGTCTGTAAGATATAACACTCAGGTCACATTAACACCTACCACTCATATCTATACTCCTAGTTTGTACATCAGCTGTGAGATACGACTGTTTTAAAGTGGCCATATGGATGAGAATTTGGTATTTATTTTGGATTTTTATTTGATAAAACAAATTCACTATGTTTTTCTACTTGAAAAAATAATGTGAAAGGGCATATACCAAGTCCATGTTCATAACTCAATAAACTGCAAAACATTAAACAATGTATAAAATGTTTGTTATTGTACGTACAATAA
Source organism: Glandiceps talaboti (assembly GCF_964340395.1). NCBI lineage: Eukaryota > Metazoa > Hemichordata > Enteropneusta > Spengelidae > Glandiceps > Glandiceps talaboti. Next base: position 15,591,477 of record NC_135552.1, read on the forward strand.
CAAATTTTTTACACTTTTTCCATCTTTTTTCAATGTATTGAGTTATGAACATGGACTTGGTATATGCCCTTTCAAGTTATTTTTTCAAGTATAAAAACATAGTGAATTTGTTTTATCAAATAAAAATCCAAAATAAATACCAAATTCTCATCCATATGGCCACTTTAAGAACTTCATGGTTTAACTTTAGATTTCCAATCCCCCAACATCACATGCAAATTATATGTTAATGATATGTAAATAATTATGTAAAAAATGTATGCAAATTTGCCACTATCCTGCAGTGAACCCTGCTCTTATGTCTGTACTACTCTTTGGGTTTGTGTCTGATAGATCAAACGATTAAGAACTGGCCTTGAGCTTAATGTGATGAGAAGTTCAAAAAGAGGTCATCATGTAGATTTAAACCAAACTGGCAGAATAGTTTCTGCATCTGGTGATAAGAATGACTGTTGTTATATAGTGAGACTTGTCAGTCAGTTGTTTATACTTGATAAAATACCAGACTTTGGCAGACACTTATGTTTAACATTTATGTAATAATATAAGGTGACTGGTCTCAAACCAGCCTTGACACACTAGCATCATGGTCTTTGTAAAACCCTTTCCAACATAACACTATTTGATTGGCTGCAACTGAATCTGGTTGCACTGTGCTGGATATTGGGCAGTTTAGGACACTCGTGGTTTAGAAGCCTGATAGGACGGAACAACACGATGTTGTTACAGTCTACAACAAATGTACTACCGAGAGCAAATTGTCTCTCGGTCGATCACACATAATATACTGTTAATAATATAATGTTACGATGTTGCAAATGGACACATAAAGCAATTGATAACACTAAACAGTATACAGTAGCTGACATTTTCCAAAAATTAATGCGATGTTCGCCAATCTTAACTCTACACTTACAACTTCATATATTGAATTTTTTGATAACAACAATCAACAGCGTTGGGGACTTGAGAAGATTACTTACTGCCCTTGATAAAAAAAAAAAGTTGAATCAGCAAAGATGAAGCCATCACATACTTTCCTCCAACAGTCTATTTCTAAGCAACACACCTTTATCTCAGTGTGCATGCATAATTGTTTGCTAATGAACAATATGACAAGGCGCTACAGTTAGAGCAATACCACCTTTGCTAGCTAATTGTGGGGAGGGTGTTTCTCTAGTGTCAACTCAACATATTTACCTTGGACAACATTTGACTTAGATGCCTTCTAGGACTAATTACAGCAAGAACGAGGAAGATTTGAAATATTTAAATGCAAGGGGTACAAAATCCAGATGGATATATTTCAATGCCGAGGGAAACATCGATGTTCACCTTAGTTCCCCATTGTCGTTAACAAGCACTCGCAGATACAATTCATATATATACAAATAATGCATACGAATACATTTACAATAATACTAAATTTATGACTATACTGTATATGTGGGCAAATCCAACCATAGATCCCTACACCAAAGTGATGTGTCTCTGCCGGGATTTCTTCAAAGCAATGTCTGTAATAATCCCTTTGACACCTCGCTAGAAATTGGATTATCAAACCAGATAGACTTTCCGGTGACAACTTACATGTCGCTAGGTCACACAAAATGTTTTGTGTAGGGTCTATGATCTAAGTAATCTTACAGTTTCTAAATATACATGATTTCTTGTGTCAATGAAGTCTATAACTGCATGTATTTGCTCCATCTTGCTGTTCTACTGGCCTACAGAAGAAACTGTGTGTATGTATGTACATTGTATGTATGTATGTATGTATGTATGTATGTATGTATGTATGTATGTATGTATGTAGGTAGGTAGGTATAATGTAGGTAGGTAGGTGTGTGTGTGGGGGGGGGGGGGGGTATTTATAAGTGTGTATGTGTAGGTAGGTTCTACATGTGTATATGTATGAGGTATGTATGTGTGTATCAAGGGCTCAAAATCAACAGTAGTCCCATGTCCACAGACTACCAGTTCTTGTCATGGGGCTACCATGACTTGTAGAACAGCATGAACATGATTTGTAGCCGATAGCCGATAGCCCACTCAGGTTACCACTGATTATGTGACGATTTAAAAGATTTACAGACTTAAAGTATTTTAATAACACACATATAGGAACTCTGTTTTCAATTCAGAAATATGGAATTACTGTTCACAATCCTTGGGCTACTAATTTCTGAAATTGGTAGCATACAGTGGACTACCAAAGAAAAAAAGTTAATTTCAATCCCTGCTGTATGTATGTGTAGGTAGGTTGTGTGTGTATGAGGTGCATGTGTGTCTGTATGTATGTGACTGCGTCTGCGTGTCTGTGAGAAAGTGTTTCCATATATGGGTCAAATCACTGCAATGAACTGTTATTCTGGTGTCATGAACTATATCCAAGTGAGCCATGGAGGGTGCAAATGGTCTGTTTCATGTAATACTATGCTATACAACTGTCAACTTTTAAGTACAACCAGAACATTACTCAATAACACATTAGGCGTTTAAAGTAGTACTAATGTTCTTACACAAATGTCTTCATTCATAGGCCCTACGTGACTTACATCTTACATTTTGTATATGCATGTATGTCAGACTTTGCCCTCAATGCATAAACTGATACAGTACACTCAACAAGCTCTCACTATGGAGCATTTAATATTGGGCCAGGAGTTAATAACTGCTGTGTTTATATTCCAAATTTTTCCTACATTCAGATTAGATATTGAGTGGCATAAGGGGTCTTCGACTCATCCTGTGACAGACCACTTATCTCACAATGCATGAACAGACCCAAAAATACATTATAAATGCCATCACTATATTTGTTGTTTGGACACAACAAATCAATTTGGCAAGCAAGTGCTTTATATCATAAATTGTCTACATAGTGAATATCTTTCCTTCTAAATCTATAAAGGCAAGCCTGTAAAAAAACATGATTTGCGAAAAAACATGATTTGCGATGTGCATGTATTGAAATGTTATGATATCTGACATTACAATAACAAAATACTCATTATTTCCATACTTTGGAAGGTGGAGTGACACGGTCGTAATTGAATGTAAAAATGGCTTGAATCTTTGACTAGTTTTGCACCTGGAAGAAGTCTAGTTTCAACAAGTAATGGAACTGTAAAAAAAAGCCCAAGATGTGGATCTGTCTGTTTCTCTATCCATTACCATGGCACCTCCTCTGTCTGCTCACTTGGTGATAGTATCTGTTCTGAGCCATAAGGTTTTTGAGTGAAGAGCTTTCTTCTGGTGTTGAAATCATAATGACCTTGGAAACCTGTCATGTGGCAAGTGCATTGCAACTTTATCAACCATATGGCTAGTTGTTTACTACAAATCTATTAATATACTTCTAATATTATAACACCTAGATAATTCATTGTATAGGGATACATGGTGTACTAAATTAGGAACGGAAACGTTAGTCAGACCTGGGACTCCCTGATGGATGCACAACCAACTGGGCGACCCATGCCGCAGTCCACTCACTGACTCTACCAATCTCTCTTCCCTTTTCTACTTTTGGAAACCTTCCCAAACCACAAGCTACATTTGTACACGTACACATAGTTACCATATTTCCCCACCTCCATTACAGGTTACCAAACCTTAGTAACAACACTTCAAGTAAATTATAGTCTTGACTTTTATAATTGTTGGCTTGGGGTCCACTTTGTACAGTTCATTCAAGTATAAAAGTGTGAATAAATCTCTGTAGTACACCCCTGATGATGCTGGCGAGTTGTCGGTGAAAATTTGGGACTTGCTTCGAAGAATTTTTTTTGACTATGTGAGTAGAAATTCATTAATATTAAAGTGTACATGCAAAGGTACATACTTTTTTTTCGTAATTATGTTTATTTTACCATAAAAATAAAGGAAATTGCATTCATACCTCTAAATATTGCGCGCATTGGCAAGAAAGTCGCAAAAATACTTGCCCCCTTAATCCCCTGTGCTTCGACTAACTTCGGCACCGCAACCAGCTCACGAAAGGTGTCGAGGTCCCACGTGTTACAAAAGCCTTCTAAGCCTTTGTGTAATGTTTACTTATGAATTACTAATTACGCTTGCATTATAGTATTATCTGTAACTGTACATATTGTGGTGTACCAGTTTAGTCTTCCGACAACAATGGTTCCTTGGTGTTTTGTCGGCAGCACCCGCAGTGAAACATCACCCTACACATATTTCTGAGTGATTTAACTGAGTAGGTAATAATGGGTGAAGGCAGTTGAAATCACGTAAAAACTGGACAATGACGCCATACAGTGAAAGTCGGTAAATGTTACCGGGGCCGGGGTTCTCCACGCCACCGGTGTAGCCATGATCAAAGCGAAAAAAGGAAGACAAATAAAATAATTTGAAATGATGTTTTCAAGAAAGCAAGATAGCTTCATAAAATATTTTCATTACGATAGCATTTGTTTTTAAACAATGCGCAGTCCGATTGTATGTTTTGATTTCCATGTTGCTGGGAGTCGATCGTTTTCATTGTGATACATCACATACATCGTCGGAATCATATCAGAGTAAAAAGACGCAACGCTCATTATAATGTTGCTATTTTTGTTTCCATTGTTTTGTCTACATGAACAATTACCGTGTCATGCCAATCACATGTCAAAAGTGGATGGACACAGCAAAGCACAGTCAGCACTAAGCTTCACGCTCCCAGGTCAAATAACTTCCACAACGTAAGACATGTCTATCCATAAAAAACTCAAACAAAAATGGTCGGAGACAATACACAATACACCACAGTACGGCCGGCTTCAGTGAACATGGGCCGTGCTTTGAAAGAAGATGAAACCACTTCATGTCACTGTGTGGATGGTAATGAACGCAGTAAAAATGAAATAAAGTACGTGTACACATAGCTTTCAAGAGGGACGGTTATCCAACAAAACGTTCTGCTCTAACGAATTTGTGGGTCTACTTTCGCGAAGATTTTGAATGGTCATAGATTGAATGTACTGTTACAACACGCTACATTTGAACAACTTGAGAGAATATTATGGGGAACTCTTGAAGCCATTCTCATTCTCTGTATGTTTGATGGGTATGGAAATATTACATAATTTTCGTTTCGATTACATTGTCTGCAGGAGCTGTTTTCCACCCATTGAATAGTTATGTCAACAAAGGACGCTGATAACAGCATCCACTTTATGTAAACAACACGGCTTCATTAGGACATACTCATTCACTACCAGAGGAACTATCGTTACTGCTAACGGTCGGTTCGAATGAATTTGGCTAAATCACACCATTAGATGTTAATGCTGGAGTGTATTGCTCTACGCTTGAGGAATCTGATCAATATTCAACGTCGGGTTCTGGCGAAAACGGGTTTTGAAGTTGACCTTCTGGTTCGACCATAATGGCTTTGCATGTAAAGATACACTGACGAATGCGTTTGTGTTCCCGAAGTGACGTCATAAAGTTCCAAATCCTGTCCTATCCATATGCAAATGAGAGGTACTTACCTGAAGGTGCTCTGTGGCTGAGCCAAGAGTGCCTCATTTTTCGCGCAATTTCTCGCGTTAGAATTATATTGTACTATTACAAACCCGATTTCCTTTATTTTTATGGCAAAATAAACATAATTACGAAAAAAAGTATGTACCTTTGCATTTACACTTTAAGTATGAACCCAGAGTGCATGGAAATTCATTCTTGCAATAAATCTCTTGGTATGAGTGTGTTCAAAACCATCCAGTCCTGTTTATGAAATAAAACTTGAAAGGCTATGTCCTACATTGTATAGTGGATGCATTTTGGGTTAAGATTATTCTAGTTCCTGCGGACCATATTCCCATTTTACACTATGTTATCTTCACACATTACATCAAGTCAATCTCGTTACTTAAGGCGTTAATTGTGGTTCATCCCCATGGTGAGTGAAGCACAAACAGCGCATGTCAGTAGTAATCTACCACAAATTGACAGGCTGCCATCATCGCTCATTAATATCCATTTAGTACACCTGTTTTGACTATCGTGGGAATTTATGCAAATGTCCAACTGAACTCCACCTCCACCTAAAATCGGGTGAGGATGTGATGGCATCATCATGTTTATATGAACACTGTAGGGGGGGGGGGGGGGGAGCACAGAATTCTGTTCCAGAGTAACGAGTTTGACTAGACATAATGTGTGAAGATAAGGTAGTGTAAAATCAGAATATGGTATTCAGCAACTACACTAGGTTAAGTTAGAATGCACCTTGAGATCAATTTCCCTGGAAATCAATTTAAAATCTTTCAAAACTTTACTAATTGAAACTTTGTTAAGCTTGTTCTGGGTTCTTCGGAAATAACAAAAAAAAATGGGGGCTCACCATCTCATTTTCTAATCTAAGACTTTTATTTTCCCATAGTGTTAACACAGTTGGCGGAGGCTATATTGGATTCTAAAATGGCTTTAAATTTTGACATCATCATATTGACCTCTATCAAAAAGTTGTTTGGTGACCCCTTTTTTTTCCATGATTTGAAATGAGAATGGGTTTGAATTTTCTTGAACAAAGCGACAGAAAAAGTTCAAACACTTTATTTCCGAGGCTCATACAAATACTCAAAAAGGTAGTGATTACAATATTTAATCATTATGGTGATAAAGAATATAAATAAATTTCACCAAGTTTCAGAATTTATTTACTGAGGTTCGCCATCAAAATTTTTGTAAATCCCACTATCTGCTGCCATATCTGTGACAATGGTTCCAGTACTGCTTACATATTGTAACAAACATGCCTTCTGTACCCAATAGTTCAAATGGTGTGGGTCAAGCTAGGTCAAAAGATCACATCAAATTCCAGGAAGTACTCATTACATATATGCAAAATTACACAGTAGGTTAGGTCAGTGACAGTTACACACGTAGTCTTGTACTAAAAAACTAAAAATACCGATACATTTTATGTTGAACACTTAAAGTTAAACATTGACTGTACAGCATTGTTGTTGTCAGGGACCAATATACATGTAGGACAGCAATGAAACTTTACTCGCTATTTCACAGCCTTTTCCTACCTACTATGGGCAGTTCCTGATGAAGTAAATAATAATTTTGATGTTTATTTAACCTAAATTTTTCGGAGCAGTTACTAACCAAAAGTGTTGATATTCAGTACGTGAAGTCTTTTTTTCAACCGAAGTGTTCTAAGTTGTGTGTGTATTATACTATTTTTCATGAATCATACGAGACGAGACAACAATAAAATATGGCGCAGCCCCCTTTCTCTTTTCTCTCTGAAATATGAAACTATTTCCTACCCTGGCCTTAGTCTATAATCAAAATGCAAATGACGGTTATTTATGTCCTGTTTTGCAAACTGTCTTCTCCTACCATCTAAAATAGTAGCTTCTACTACCATAGTTATTTTTAGCCACCGACGACTTACGCAATTTGCATTGTCCCGCACTGCTGCGGAGATATTAACATTGGCTTACGTTGTCTCATCAGTATGCAGATCAGATAAAAATATAGCCAGTGAACCACAACTGGCTTTACATAACACACAACAGATGTTCACTATTATTGGGAGAGTTCAGGCTGGGATATTTAATATAGCGTAACGAAAGTGAGGTGACAAAGCACAGTATTATTTGATGAGCTGCATGTCTCAATTTAGTACATACCCGGGTTCCATCTACATCATTTATCACGCTACATCCAGGTTAGGTAGCAGCACGATTTTTCCCTCTAATTTTTTATTAAATGACGAAGAAGACAGATCACTGAATATGTATGCCTTGCTAAAGGTGAAAGACTATTAATAATTTGGTTCGACATGTTCGACACTATTCTGATTACCATTTCCTGGTGAAAACTTGGGAGTTTCTGATGCGAAAAACAACTGCATTTTCTTTCTGTGCCAAGTGTTTTTCTAAGCCTTTCCTTACATAAACATATTATTTTTGTTACTCAGCCATGTCAGATTCGATAGCAATCTCCTAACATAGAATCTACTGATATGTTGTAGCAAATGTGAAATATATATATATATATTTTTTCGTTCTTCTCATACTTTGAACAGTTTTAAATCTGCCTTGAGATGTCATCTTTTTAGATCTCATTATTATTAACTTTTAACTTTTTTTTACATTTCAGCCTTTTAATTGTCATTCCGTGTCTTTGTATTTTTATCCTGTTTCATATCATGTTTATACTTGTGTATATGTACATTTTAAAATAATTCTAGACTTTTGTTCAGCGCATTGAGATTGTTTTAATGTAATGCGCTCTATAAGAAATAAATATTATTATTATTATATCATCATGGTAAATACAGACATCCACATGTTATGTATCTTTTCTTCAGGCTGTAAAGCCAAATAGTTGCATTCTTTTTAAAATTATTTTTTGTATGACATTTCTCGCACACATCTAAAGATATGTCATAAAATAGAAGCTGAGAACCACGTACTGAACACTGAAGTGTGTATACAGACTGGCCTAAATGTGCAGTGTGAGGGCGCTATGCTGTATGGCCAGAACTAATTCAAACAAGTTCCGAGAAACAATACATGTATCTATCTCCCAGAATACTTGAAATGTGACTCCTTCTTTCCTGATGGCAGGTGACCTTGTCAATTTCACTTGCCTTACATACTCATACAGTTTACTCTTTCAACACGCACAATTTTATGCATTTAATATCGTTGTAATTATCTGACATGCATGAAATACTTCATGCCTTAACTTTATATCATAAACATACATCCATTATGAGTAGAAATGTCCTAATATATATTCGATGTCATTTGTATACATCAATTTGGACGCTACAATATGCACTGCTTGAGGGCATCTTTTACCTACGCATGCTAATATTGGTTTGTATTTTCAATATACAGTAAATTATAACAAATAGACCTCCAGCAAACGTACTGTTAATCACTGTACTGTAGTACATGTAATTGGTGACAAGATGGCGAAAGGTTAAATTTAAAGGGTACCAGCTGAGTTTGTATATTTTGGTCATGGTGATTACTATTATATAGTTTACTTCTTACTTAAATATACTTAAAACCATCTTTAGCTATCGATATTAACAGACCTCAAAACAGGTATTTATGCATACAGTGTTCTCTCCAGGAGAGATTGCAAAGACTCTGAATGGTTGCATAATAATCTAAATATCAATAACACGGTAATTTGCATAGTGGTTTGCATAATGATCACGGTCCACCATGTATTGGATATGATATATGCATGTCTTCAACATAGAAAACATGCATTTACTCTGACAATGTTTACATTTAACACAGACATACACATAGACGTTGGGATCAGCCATTTTCTCTTCATGTGAAAAGTATTATATTATATCATCATTCCTAGATTACTACAGCTCAAGGATAGTAGAACACTTTTGAAGAACGGCAGAAACTTGTCACACATGACGGCATGTGTGGCAAGGATGATGTGAGCACTGTGCTTTCTCTATAGTGGGGAGATTACTTGCTACATTGTATAACACATAAACGATTTGATAACATAATTTTGTATGCGAAGTAGAATGTTGTAGGGTCTATGGTTGAGGCAACCCCTAACAAACCATCAACTTTGCTAACGTTGCCAAACGATGATTTTGAATACCATCAAAGACATGTTTTTTTAACACTGAAATTATACTAGGTCAGTTTTCAAACTGTCATTTCTTCCGTAAGGAATAAATATTTTTATGGGTGGAAGTCTGTGTGTCTGTGTGTCTGTCTGTGTCATCGTTTTTTCCATAACGGATTGCTCAATTCAAACAAAATTTTGAAGACGTATTCCGTATGGTAATGGCAAGACTTGATTAGGTTTTGGTAAAAATCCTGTGAACATTAATGAGCAATTTACGTAATTAATGATTTTCGGTAATTAGGCTATATCTCAAGAATGCACGTTTCAAATTCATTATAACTTGGTACACACATTTGCGATACCAAAGCGCACCTGTCCTAAAAATATTACTAATGTAGCTTTTAGTTTTAATAAGTTATCGGCATATTTTCTATTGGCCACAAAAAAGAAAAAAATAGTTTCTCATCAGGAAATGTCGTCTAAAGTGGTGCGACTTTATCACCATTTTCTAAAACACGACTGGCTCAATTCAAATGAAATTTATTGCATGTGCTCTGTAGGGTAGTGACAAGAACTGATAAGGTTTCGGTAAACATCCCAAAAATATTAACGAGAAATTTACATAATTAATGGTTTTCGGTGATTAGGCTATATCTCAAGAATGCACACTTCAAATTCAATATAATTTGATACATGCATTTGCGATACCAAAGCGCACTTGTCCTGAAAATATTATTGATGTAGCTTTTAGTTTTAATAAATTATTTTTCTTTTTAAATTCTCAACAAATGTCACAGTACATGTTGTGGTTGGCCAGGAGATCACTAACAGCAATGAGCAAATAGCAATCAATGAGAAAAAATAACTTATTACATATGTTCTGTTGTATTCCAACAATTGTCTGCAGGAACGACAATCTCAAAACTTTGCCCTTACGGAAGACATTCAGTTTACATCTGGTTTTATGAATATTTTAGCAGTATCAACTCAGCTGTGCCATTGCAAAGATTATTTTTAACTAAATACACTAAATGTATATGATGTACACCAAGACACTGTTAACACACACATTCTGTAACTTATGGCTGCCAGAGTACAGATACAATGTCAAGATCATATTTTAATGTGTGTACATGTATGTCCACACAAAGTTAACATACCCCCTGGAAGTTAAGAATAGATACACATGTATACAGTATAGCTAAACTATCGCTTTCTGATTTATTACCCTGGTGTCAACCTGATTTTAACATATAAGCACTGCCGCAGGCATTAACCTTTACAGTTGTTATCATATACTGATACAGTGTTAGTGCAACAGCCCATCATAAAGCATACATTGTGTATCTTAAAAGCTAAACTGAACCATAGACACTAGTTAACATTTACATTGTCTGCCCACTCCTACACATCTACAAGGCAAGTTCATATGTTGAAAGGTTCACCAGTGAACTTAATAATACCTCCTAAAGATATACACAGATCAAAGTTCATATACCCCTTGAGTTTTCAACAGATCTTGACCTTATAATTTGAGAACAGTGGTGTCATATTTAGCAGACAGTTGTATTCTTCAAATTGACTTTGAGGTCAATCTCCCATGCTACATGTGCCATCTTATAGATCACACCACACCACCCCCCACCCCCCCCCCCCCCCCCCCGTACATGTAGGGACATATGTTGTCTGTCAGTGTCATGGCATACACAATGTAGTGGCTAACTTGACCTTGTTTGAGGTCACTCCCCTTATGTACATATGTTGTCTGTCAGTGTCATGGCACAGTGGCTAACTTGACCATGTTTGAGGTCACTCCTCTTACAGGTAGGGACATATGTTGTCTGTCAGTGTCATTATCTTGACCTTGCTTGAGGTCACACTGCGTGGGACACATACCATCTGTGAGTGTCATGCCATGGCATGGCATGTAAGCTAACTTGACAACAGCAAACTAATTGTGTCTGATTTTTTTCCTAAATAATACCAGTATGTGTACAAATACTAGAATTGCTAAAAACATTCTGCATATATTACAGTCCCACCTAAGACATCAATTTTTCTCGAAAAATACATGCCCAAACACTACTTATATAAATTTATATATATATATATATTATATGGGATGATCACACAATGTCACACATGCGCAATACACGAACTTCATTCGGGTGGAGGGGGTCTCGCATCAATGCGATTGCTGAACTTCATTTTCACACTTCTAACCAAATTTTTGAAACTTTCACGCCTTCAGTGATAACAGGTTCTGTATTTTATTAAATTTTAATACTGAGATGTTTATAAGTTGATTACAATTTACTTCTAATGTGATATACTGTGCTGGGTTTCCTGTACTATTGTAAAGTGTTTATCACCATGTTTTTTACATCAATCATAGTGGTGTGACCACTACAATTTCCATCATGGTTTAAGTAATACACAAACGTGTCGATATCGTACTTGTTAGTGTTTGCTTAGGGGAGGGGGTTTTGTCCTAATTTGTTCCTTTATTTATTTTACTTGTGTGACATTGTGTGATCATACCCAAGTTGATATGTGTTTTGAAGTGAGACACTGCTTCATACTACTGTAAACCTGCATATTTTCACGACTAGAAAATTTTGCGATTTTACAGTCTTCATGTAGTTCACAAAGATTAATTTTCACTAATAACCATACTGGTACATTGCATTATGCAGAAATATATATTTTCGCTACTACTTATTTTCGCGTTTTTGTTTTGTAGCGAAATTAGCGTAAATAAATCTTACGCGAACATTTCCAGGTTTACAGTATCATAACATTGTTATACTGATATCATATAGTGGTAACATTAACGTTTTCTACAATTCTAATCTCCATTGAATGTTAATGATAAATTTCTGGGTGCACCTAAAGACTATGTCGGCAAATTGTTCACCTATAGCTGAGATCCTATAGTGACTAGTAATGACTACACACATTTCAGTTCAATAGAATATGAAACAGAAATAATTTCAGTTCACTAGAATATGAAACAGAAACAATTAAGAAATGGACTATAAATGTACATTTGTACTAGGTACTACTACATGATCTGTATTGTCAAGTATAACTAGATGGTAATTAGAATACACACATACACACATACACACACACACATACATACATACATACATACATACATACATACACACATACATACACACATCTACACATACATACACACATACATACATACACACATCTACACACACATACATACATACATAACATACATACATACATACATACATACATACATACATACATACACACATACATACACACACATATACATACATACATACATACATACATACATACATACATACATACATACATACATATGTACATACATACATACATATGTACGTACGTACGTACGTACATACATACATACATACATATATACATACATACATACATGTAACATGCACACATACATGTAACATGCACACATACATACATACATACATACATACATACATACATACATACATACATACATACATACATACATACATACATACGTAAAGTTATATTTGAAATTGGATAATAAATAAACGGATATGACCTTTTCACCAGTTTTTTCCCCATCACTTACTAAACACTTAAAAGTTTTAATACCGTTTTCAAAATATTTAGAACAAGATGAAAATATCATTATAAGTTGTGTTATTTTCAACCACAAATCAGAAACCCCTTTACAAATATAAATCATAATTATATCAATCTATGCAAATTATGCCAATTTTTCACACTATATTACCCAGGTTCTAAAATCTTAGCAATACCACTATTCAATCTTGAAAATCTGTGTACACTGTTTTCATTCAATGGAGAACTAAATTTGTAAGGTTTGATGTTGAAGACAAACAATGACATTACATGTACATCACCTTATATTTATGAGAATGAGTTAAAGAACATATTAAAATCTTGACAACCAGACACTGAGTCAAGACCGGGGATGAACATGATAATGTATATAAAATGAAATAAATTCAATGATGTGAATCCGTTCCTTAGTTACAATTAAAAAAAAAGTATGATAAAAATAGTGTGAGAAATTAGATGAAAAACCGTGACAAATAGATGGTTTACGGCGAAATAAACTACGGGGTAACATGACATGATAATATCACCTGAAGGTTCGCAACTCAATCTTGATTGGTTAAGATATGCATCATTCGTGACCGCCAGGAGGAAACTGCTTCTAAAAATAGGTTAGCATCTGAACAACACACTTAAAAGGAGAACCAATGACTACAACTCAATTTACAATATGCATTCACATGAGACATTTGAGATATTTTTGTTGAAAACAAGTCAAAATGGTGAAATCGATACTGTTTTGCTGCTTTTTTTCATCTAGACTACATTCGCATACGTCACAATATTCACACCAACATCAGCTTCATTCGGTAGATTTTATCATTGAAATATTTACCAAATAAATACTTCATTTATTTCAAAATTAGTTTTTGAGTAGCATACCAACTCAATCAATGGAAATTTACTTCACTTATTGTCATGTACTGGAAATAGATAAAACGATGTGAACTTTTGTATTTGCATTACCGCCTAAATTTGGCTATTTATAAAAACCCACTCTATTTTAAGACATTTACGTCTCAAAACGAGATTGCAAAAAATGATTATAAACTATTTTAGCACTTGATTTGAAAACGATGTTGTTTATGCTACACAACTCTGCGACTACATGTATTACTAGTGGCTATATTTAGCACACGAAATGTCTCACTGTATAGACCTGGGAGCCTTTGACATTTAGCTTGATTGCCAATTACCCCCACAAGTGAAATTACTCGCACAGTACAGAAGTGGAGTACAAAGGGACATATGCACTGGATGTATATTTCAAGCTAATAATAGCGCAAGTGGAACATTTTCATCCGGATAAACTCGTAACAAAATTTTTTTATCGATGCTAAGCAATTTAATTTCCCGGATCGTGGGTTTAAAATATAGTAGTAATATTATAAAATCATTCCTAGAAGCAATAAAACTAATACCTACAATTATTACGCCTTGACTTCAAGTCAAATATAGTTGGATTTTATGTAATACTACCTTTATATTACTTCGCTATTAAATTTTGAAAATTCAGTTGCTGGGTTTTTTTCTCAGATGAATATATACACCATGATAAAAAAGTACGATACTCCCAGGGTATCGCAAATTTGAACAATCACAGTGTGTGCAATCCTTAATAACTAGCCACATGCACAATGGGGGCAGTGTAACTTTTCACTATTTGGCAAATCACTGAGCAAACAACAAGTCAGACAAAAATAACTTGTCAACTTTGTGTACTCGAAATATTGAAAGAGTAAATAAGTCATCCTAGTCTTGTGCTGGCAGAAACAGGTCACAAATCTGGCACAGTCTCATGATGACCATAGTACATGTAACTGTAAAGTAAGTCATTTGAGTCAATATCAATTCATCTCATATAGGCTTACTTTACAAATATCATGGCTTATTACTCTATTTTCCACATGTAAATAGTAATTGCAATGAGTGACTGCATTCTTTTGGCTATCTTTTTTACCAATTTGTCTAACAGTTACTTCGCTACACTACAAAACTTCCTCTTCCTCCTCCTCCCCCCCCCCCCTGGATTTTTTGTTATATTAGGTTCCACATGATAATTTCTGGCAAATAATGTAAATTAATATGACAATATGTTCATTTATTATGCGAATGATATGTAAATATTGTACATTCTGGAGAAACCACTGCTATTACCGGTATGACACAGTGCAAGTCGAGAGGTGCTCAAGACACTGCGATACGTCTCTTATACATTTGTAATTCCAATAAGTACGCTCAGTCATGTACGGGGAACAAAGTCAAAACTTATTTTTTTATCTTAGCTACATTTTATAGGCTGTAAAGGACCTACAAAAGTCATTTTCACCCACAAAAAAGAGTTACATCAATTAGCTAATCTGGCATAGAAGTGCCCTGATGTAAACTGGGGGCAAGGCATTCTGGGAAACAAACAAAAGTTAGGAGCTAATCAGGAGCTATCCCAAACAAAGTTGATGATATTGTTTCAAGAGATGTAAGTCTCCCAAGTTTACTTCCAAGACTTCCTTGCCCAAGCATACAGCAAGATTCTTCCATGCTAGATTTGCCATTTTCATAACTATTGTCTTAGATAGATCATATGATACAAATACAGGACTGGTCAAAATGCAGTCCCAGTTACCCAGATTCTTGCTACTGGGGTTTCTCTCACTTTATGGCTACTACCTGAGTCTGGGAAAATACCAATAGTATTCAAATTTTATGTGACTTCTGGTTTCAGTTAAGACAAAATGCATCATGGTAAATTGTACTGAAGACTAGGACACCAAGTGTAATTCCAGGAAATTCAAACCCCTCTGTCACATATTTTGACAGTCTACAGCAACATATACCTGTTAATTTCAATCTACAGCCTTTTTCGCATGATTCATACCTCCTAATTGTAAAACGAAGTGACATATATTTTCCCAGACTTTGGATGGTAGCAATAGTTCCCTAGTGGTATTTTCACTGCAGTGTAATACCAAAAACATGATTGCATACTTGCAAGCAGCATGCAAATGATATGCAAATGAGGATGTGCTCATTTGCTGCACACAAAATTGTGTGAATCAGTTTTATGGAAATTTGCTGTTTCCGCCAAACATACATGTACAGAACCCCATGCCATGTGAGTTCCAAAGTGGGTACTCAGGGG
This sequence comes from Glandiceps talaboti, assembly GCF_964340395.1. Classification (NCBI taxonomy): domain Eukaryota; kingdom Metazoa; phylum Hemichordata; class Enteropneusta; family Spengelidae; genus Glandiceps; species Glandiceps talaboti. The sequence goes on from NC_135552.1 coordinate 15,607,837, forward strand.
TATTTGCACTCATGCTTGCACTTGCTATGCCCGTGAAAGTACAGGCGCAGAGAGAACCCTGCAAGCACTCACACAAGTACCCCAAGTATGCCACACTTGCACTCACATGTCAAAGGGGTTCCGTCATATGCTTTACCTCTGTTCCCCTTACAGTCAGAATCAATCAACTATAAGTTATGATCTACTGTGTAGGTATATAGTTTAGTTATTACAATCTTTCATTCAAAAGTTTCAAGCTCTCAAATACACTTGTGTGACTATACATGTACCACCAAATACAATCCATACACTGAACACACTAAAATATTCCACTGTTTTGGGGGTTTTTTTCTTGGTTGACTATTAAAGTATACTATACCCCATCCCACACCTTTCCCCCATTCACACACACGGTTACTCACAACCCTCAAAATGTCCATAAAAGACCTCCCTATATTCTCTTCAAACGGAAGGAAAATATCTCTCCAAAATAATCGATTTGCACACATACAATTTATGATTTACATTAAAAACACACAAACACAGTAGAAAAGTATACAGAGACGGCACATAAAATAACACCTTAATAAATAAACAAAAAAAAATAGTACCTGACTACTTCACAGACAGGTCTTCCTTTGTCAATGCCTACATTTGTAGACAGACCTAGCTACCCAGTCAAGAGTATCACAACAAATGTATTCAGAGTAGCCTGTCCAATAATATTCCATAACACTGAATTTGCATAACATAGCCTACTTTTGTTATTCAAATTTTATGCAAATGTACGTCTGAGAAAACACTATTAATTCCAATTTACGATTCAAGTATTAAAACTTCTGGTGTCTCAATATAGTATCTCACAATCATGTGAATACATGTATCTCCGTTCTAATTTTAGTGGCAATCATGGAGAGTTTCTTTCTTTTTTTAGACTGTTGTAATCATGTAATTAGTTAGATAATAAATTCTGATCAGCTTAGATGAAAATGGAATTAAATTTTTATCACGTGGTGTCACTTTGGCAATTTAATTACTCGGTTGAATATGACATAAAAATGTACACTCCTTCCCCATCAACATTTATCCTACCTGCGGAGTTATGCTATTTTCATACTACCATCATATTTTTATTTCATTTGTCCAATTGTCTTGTATCATTGTTGCTATAAGTTTACGACAAATATTTTAACAAAAAAATATATATTTTTTTTTAAGTATGGGACATGTGTTTTAACAATAATGGTTAGATCTAAAAAGGACACAACCAGAATGATCTACAGGGAGGGTACAGTACCAGGATAAGGACTGTGTGCTGGTAATCCTTGATGGGATGTTTACACCCTATGGAACGTAGAAGTAGGGAAAGAAACATGTATAATATTTCACCAGATTTTCTTATGTTTCAACAAATTGTTCAACAGTGTTAGGCAGCAGGTTGATATACAAAAAATGCACATAATTTATTTTTGTAATAAATACAAGGAAAACACTTCAAATTATCACAGACACTGACACACATTCAGACACTATCTCACTGACATTACCTTGGGGGTGGGAAGTCATTGTAGGAGTGTTGCCTATCCAACCAAACTTCTATGGTCACTTGTCTCTCTATCTGGTGTGCTGGGATAGTTTCTTGCAAAAATAAGTATCTCCTCTGTTTAGAAAAGCAAACCTTCCCTAGCCAAAATTCCCTCTTTGTTGTAACACAAGTTGTATTACAAAATTCTACGTATTATCTGGAAAAAGAAACAAAAGACAAAAAAATGAGAGAGACAACTCAACTGTGGTATAGGAATAACTCATAATTCTTATCAAACGGATGGTTTTTCACTTTTTCAGTAACCACATTCCTTCTGGATTGTGGGGCATAACAACAAATTATGAAAAGAGCTTGTGTAATGTTATGCAATTTGTAACAACTCCCCCAAGTTCAACTGCACAACAAGTCTAAATAAAGAGTACCATTGCAACCTGTCTGTGATTGTTGCACATAACAAAATTGCGTCAAGTTTACTGAATACGGAATTACTCACTGAAGGCTGCTTTGTGGGTTTAACATGAGAACGTTTACTTGTCAGACGACAGGAAATTGAGAACTGCAAATCTAAAGTCGTCAAAATTAGCACAACTCAAGTTGACGTTCAACACAACAAAAATCAATTGTTTTGTATGTCGATACACTTCACAGACTGTTACGTTGACGGGGGTGAAATCGTGACTGTGGGACGCCTTGGTGTTATAACCGGCCCCTCTTCTCGTGGGTCTAAAAACGTGTGTCCTAATCTTGGTGTGTGTGTGTGCCCGTGTGTGTATTTTTCACTGTTCGTACGTGCCATAACAAACGCAACAAATCCTACTACCGAGCTGACAGCTCCCGTACACTTATAACAGTCCATAACGACGTAAACTTAAGACACCAACTATGCCAACGAACAGTGGCATATATTCTCTAAAAAGGGCCGAAGTACAGAGAGAGAAAATCTCAGCTATCCTCGGCAAGGCCCTTGTAGAAATTTTGTCTCGGATCCTTTTCTCGAGAAACACACAGGTACAGTTGAGCTGGTTTTAGAAATCAGACGACTGTATCTCGCAACAATCACTGTTTTTACGCTTAACTGTCGGCTTGTTTCTTTCCAGATCTCTTGTTATGTGGTAATATATCATAAATATGTATAACGCCTACCTGATATGCTGAAGTAATGTGAAAATTCCTTCAAGAACGCCGCTAAAGCGATGACTTTTCTGAGCTCACCGCCATGATAGCTAAAAATAAGCCCAGCTCAACATTGAGATCGCCATTGCAATGTACCACGTGACACATGCTAACCAATCATGACCTAGACTAGACGTTCTATTTTTAGTCAGGCATACAATAACATGATTGATGTTACATTTAGCGATAGGAGCATACACGAACCGAATTTGCAATAATAATGAGCTCTCGTAGCCTATTTTTAAAACATCCTGCCATATTGCCTTCGCTTCTCTGAGTCTTCCGTCGTTGAATTCCCAAATCAAGCATGCATGCATTCGTGCTAAAGCTTTTAAAATATTATTAACAATCCTGGAAACAAACAATCAAAACCATTTTAGATTCCGGCTAAAAAACTATGTGGCACACATAATTCTATTTTTAGTAACACTTTTTTAGCCACAAGGACAGCGGGTATATACTGTAATAGAAATGTGTGACCTTCAGTAAATGAAAATCAAATAAGTGTGACTTTGCTAATGTATACAGTATGGACATATTCCCTACATATTTCCGTGTTACGGGTTTTGTACAGTAATATTTAGCCCATAGTACAGCCGTATTGCATTTTTAAAATGTGTAGGGTATGCACACTTTTAAGTGCGGCTTATTGCATGTACAGAGAAAAACATAGACACAAATAGGGTTCGAATTTATAACCAGCACAAATTTGTTATTATTTCATCGTACATAACGGAGTCAACGGACGCGCTTGGGGAATATATGGGTTGGCTTTCGTGTAAATACAATCCTCATTTTTTGGCGATGTCTTTTACAATAGGGAGTGACAGGTCAATGGACAGATCAATATTACCATGGCAACCATTACAATATATTATTTTCATCTCCGCCTTTTAGTTTATATTCTATAAAAAATTATACGAAGTGTTTAAAAGAATTTCAATTAATAAGTTATCGCACAAATTAACATTTAAAATTGACTGAGAAACAATTTCAAAGCTGTAAATGATTTAATTTTTCTCGTGGCGGTCGTTGGCATTCTATAGTGACCGACTCTCGTTAAATCAGGGTGTGATATCAGTAACAGTTGAGAACGACTCTCTCCAATCTCCCAAGCGAAATTTTAGAAATAACCTCAATCTAATCTGATCGACAAGTGCTGGTTTTTTAAAATATATATTTTGGGTCACCTCCAGAAATTATCATTTCTACAGAAACATGGACAAGTCGTAATATGTCGTATTGAAACATTGCAAATGGGGGAGAGGGAGGGGGGGTTCTAAAATTAGAATATTTAGTATTAAGGCGGTTGTGCTCATACATGTTATAAGAGTGACATATATCCCGACTAAGGTGGAATGTTTCTCTGTAGGCCTAACCTGGATCCGCTTTACCGTAGAACAGGTCAGTTTGAACACAAGGCTGAACACAACAACAGCAAGTTATTGTTTTCAATAAATCACACATGTTGCACCTATAAAAAGAGGATTTTTGGAACTAGTTTCTTCGACGTAAATTGAATTGTTATTTATGTTTTCCTATCCTAGATGTTTACGGAGTGATTGTTATTTTTAGCTATGATATATCTTTGATATTGTTCAGCGACCAGCTGTCGCTTTTTAGGACAGCGGTTCACTTTTTATAACCAATAGACATATTTAAATGATTGATCTGTATCAATTGATTTATTTCTGACTTACCGCCCATGTAATATATAATATTGCATCAAATTATATCATGTCAGTCTAGCCACACACAATCATAGCCATATCAGTGTCTCCATATTATGTAATAATGTACGATTAGGCAAAAATTAACAACATGTTTGTTTCCCATGACACGACTTCAGAAAATAGGGTAGGTATGGGGCGGGATTTTATTTTATTTTACATTTTTTTTAATTACATGCACTTCGACCCAAAGACATGATACTCGTTGGTCACAATACACTCCAGTAAAAACTGATGAGGTGTATTAATGTAAGCAGTAAAATGAAGACAAAATGACATCGTTTCTCTCTGGAATGTGTGGGTTATTTTACAGTCACCAAAAATACTTTGGCACCAAGATCTACGGGGGAAACAGAAGTAAATTGTCATAATGCCACCTTTTTGCGTGTGAAAGATGTTTGGGGTCGGTGGCTTAAACTAGGGTCGGTCAGGTTATGGGTAACACACTATTTTTTTTATATGGCCTAATTATAATTGTCTGTATGTCATTACGCTATAGGTGGCGGCAACATATGCATAATCGGGCATATGTTATTTTGATAACTTAGAATCCAGTCTCGTGTCATGATCATATTTAAGTTCTTAAAGAGATGCAAATCCGAGCATAACTCATGCAATCAAACTGATTTATTTGACAGAAATAATTCTGCTGTACACAAAGTCAGACAGCCCTTTCCAAGGGGCTGAAAAAATACCCCTGAAAATAGTGATTATTAAAAAAAAAGACATGAGAAAAACCCAATTACGTTGATGTACAAGGCGGGAAAGAAAACAACACAGCGTAATAAAAAAAAAACGAGGATCAATAGTACGATGTTAAACGAGGAAATGTCTAAGTGTGCAGTGATAATAAAAAATACAATTGGAGGCTGTCGAATCTCAGGCTATAAATAGACGGCAATAGCAATAAAAGGGGCTGGGAAAACTAATTGGACTGACATGTTTTCTTGTACTGCTACAAAATATTTTGACGACTTTCCATATATATTGTGTACGTGAACTGAGATATTTTAAGGAAGCAATATGGGCGTTGTTGAGTCACCAAACAGGTAATAATTCATCAACTGTGCACTGATACCATTCGAGGAACACAACTGCACACCGTGCGGCCGCTAGCCAAAGGCTGGAATGGCCTAGCTAATATTCTGTATGTGTATGTTTACGTCTTGATTGTAGAGTTTGCTTGCGATCGTTTTAGCTTGTTTATATGCCCTTTGAGGTCTGACAGAGCATAGATGGTTCATGTAGATGGGTCAGACAAGGAGAGGATATCTGCATTGGATAATAGTTTTCTTCAATTATTTTTTTCTTACAACGACCTTCTACCAACTGTATCCCTTAGCCTGTCTCTTAAGCTACTGTCAGCAAGTTTCACTATTGATCACAGTGTAATCTTTTACTCCCTGACGTTCAATTGTAAACAAATTGTTGATAGGAAACAAGGCTGGCTTGTCACTCCACATATAATATGACACACATACATACCCTCATTCACTCACTCACTCACTCACTCACTCACTCACTCACTCACTCACTCACTCACTCACTCACTCACTCACTCACTCACTCACTCACTCACTCACTCACTCACTCACTCACTCACCCACCCACCCACCCACCCACCCACCCACCCACCCACCCACCCACCCACCCACCCACCCACTCACTCACTCACTCACTCACTCACTCACTTGACTCAGATGGTAAACAAAGAATGCCAACATTTGATGTTAAATTAGCAACTAGAACACAATACAACATTGCAATTTTGTTTATCATACCAGATTAGATATCCCACAGTGTTGATATCCTGGAGACTCTACTTAAAACTCCACTGGTGAAATGTACACATTAGGGAGGGAAAGATTACACTGTGATCACTCACAGACAAGTAAGAAACCTTGCTGCTAGTAGGTAGTTTTAGCACAGCATGAGACAGGCTAGGAGATACAGTTGGTCGAACATCGTTGTAATTCGCTCAGCCAAGGAACACACGGGTGGCCTAAAGGCTAAAAGGGCCTTGTTACTAAGAGTCACTAAACCCTTAGGTAACGAATATTTGTTCCTGCTGAATGAGGAAAAATACTGAGGAATAATACCTCCTCAAGAATTGAAACGTTTTGACTCATATTATTGACATTGCAGAACAATTGACATAGACCCTGAATGGCATGACGTAAGAACTACCAGGATCATATTTTCTGTTCAAAGACAATTGCTTGGCTGGTGCACGGTATAAATACAACAGATTGTACCATGTCAGATAAGGTTTCAAATACACAATTAATGGTGTTCCATAACGTATACACATCACCATAAAGCCGACCAATTAACTGATAAATGTATTTTTTTTTTTTTAAAAATCCAAACATGTCCAATAAAAATAATAATATTAATAATGTGAATTTATAATGTGCCTTTCTTCCTAGAGAGCTCACGGTGCTCACAAATATATATATTTTGTCGATAAGTCACCAAGTGCGCGATCCTAGGGCAATTAGCATTCGTCTATGTCTAAGTGAGTATTGTTGCTTTCAGGCAAATAAGGATAAGGATTCCTTATCTAATGGAGACTAGTCATTGGCCTAGGAGTGAACACTGTATGTTATATAGTACACGTGTATTTTGATCATGGTTTATTTTCCCTTATGTAAAATATCGTCATTGGCTAAATTCGTGAATTTGACAGAGAACTTCACCAACTAACCAATTTCTTCTTGTAGATTACATTATGCAGATTAGCTGTCAGGAAACATAGATAATCCTGTTAATTGAAATAATTAATTGACAATAAACAAATAAGAATCGGCCGTCGAGTGATATCATGTTATATATATATATATATATATATATATATATATATATATATATATATATATATATATATATATATATATATATATGTGTGTGTGTGTGTGTGTGTGTGTGTGTGTGTGTGTGTGTGTGTGTGTGTGTGTGTGTGTGTGTGTGTGTGTGTAGATATTTTTGCCAATATTAGTGTAAAGACATGTCATATGTACATCTTAGAGTTAGATAGTACCAAATTGAGAAACTTTTATATGAATAAATATAAGAACCCAAATGCCTATGGTCGCACTCGTGTGAACTTGTGTCTTATAAACTCTTATCTTATAGCGTTGACAGGCTGACGCATGTGAACTTTCTCTGTGACCCCAGACGCCAACAACCGCGATTTTTAGGGTACACCAAATAATTCTATCATTGAATTGTTCATTTCCTATGCCCGAGAGTGACCCCTACAATTCTCCCGGCCTGGCTACTCGTAATGATTTACTATGTTTCAGTAAGTAGAATATCATAAAATAATGCTCCATATAAAACAAAGATAACGCAAAACAAGAAATGGCTATGTCCGAACTACGCTCCTTTAGTAAGGCTTTACTACCAAACCAGAGTGACTCTAGAGTTTCAATTTGGCGCCACGGTGTTTTTAACGTCTCACACAACATTACGAATTACATAAAAGAAAATCACTGTCCAACAAGTTGTATTACTGTTCACAGTGAGATAAAGTGTAAAATGTGCGCGTGCGCGCTATCAGTGCCTGTATTTTGTTTTATATAATTTGTGACAAAAAACGTTGTGTGAGACGTTAAAAACATCGAGCTGTCTAACTGAAACTCTATAGTCACTCTAGTTTGGTAGTAACTGTGTTTTATGTTTTAAGGTAGTACTAAAAATAGCACAAATGTTTCCATGGCTACAACGTGATTGTGATTACATATTCCCACAACAATTTTCAAATATCACAGAAATAAATCTTTTTACACTCATGTCTCCTATCGAAGGGGTTATTGGCATCAGTAAAAAAAAAACAAGACCTGGTTATTGCAACGTAATCTAATATATTATATGTTGAAACATAAGCTCGACACTAATAATTTGATATTTAATTCATAGCCGTCCTTGATGGGCACTGGTGCGTCTATCTGTTATTTTACAGTTATTTATAAAAAAAAATTAGTTACTTTCACATGAGTTGAAGACAAGGTTGGTCAAAACTGGGTGTAGGCGTATCTGTATGTACACATCACAAACATAATGCGCTGCAGAACAAATACATTTGATATTGTTGACATGCAGTAGACACTTAAAAAAAAATAATGACTGCCGCAAATAGCCATAAATATACAGATGAGACATGCAGAAGTAAAAACGCCTCTAACTGCATATAATACTATAAGGTATCAATGTATTTTTAGATATGGCAAGTCGCTGGTATTTTTTTTTTAAAACCACATGGTGAGAATGAAAGTGTGTTGCAAAGTAATGGTTGCTGATGACGTCACGGTTATGCAAATGTGACGAGCTTTTCGGTAAGAGCGTACTGTTTGCTCATTTACACTCACACGAGGAAATGTTTATGTGTCATTATTACATTCAGCTAGACAAAAACAATTTGCTGACGTATTTAGTTTGTCTGAAATCTATACATGTAGTAAAGCGATGTATAAACACGCAAATGAGTTTAAATTTAGCAACAAACGATCGATCGATCGAAATCATAGCTAATTAGATTAAACCCACATCTATTTTCACTATTAAAAAAAATCGATGACCCCTAAAATTCATTAGGAATGTTAGATTGTTCCAGAAAGGAGAATATTGAAGGTACACATTGTAAACAATGAATATACATGCATGGTCCACGGAATTAATTTCTTATTATTGCAAAGAGTTATTAGCTTGATTATAATTATCCTAATGATCGTTCATAGATCATACATGTACTGTAAGTGACGGGTCTTTCTTATATCTGTTGCACTGTAAATACATTACACAATGTCCTTTCCTATCATACATGTACTGTAAATACATTACACAATGTCCTTTCCTATCATACATGTACTGTAAATACATTACACAATGTCCTTTCCTATCATACATGTACTGTAAATACATTACACAATGGTCTCTGTTATCATACATGTACTGTAAGTGACGGGTCTTTCTTATATCAGTTGCACTGTAAATACATTACACAATGTCCTTTCCTATCATACATGTACTGTAAATACATTACACAATGTCCTTCCCTATCATAGATGTACTGTAAATACCTCACACAACGTCCTTTCCTATCATAGATGTACTGTAAATACATTACACAATGTCCTTTCCTATCATAGATGTACTGTAAATACATTACACAATGTCCTTTCCTATCATAGATGTACTGTAAATACATTACACAATGTCCTTTCCTATCATAGATGTACTGTAAATACATTACACAATGCCCTTTCCTATCATAGATGAACTGTAAATACATTTCACAACAGCCTTTCCTATCATACATGTACTGTAAATACATTACACAATGTCCTTTCCTATCATAGATGTACTGTAAATACATTACACAATGTCCTTTCCTATCATAGATGTACTGTAAATACATTACACAATGTCCTTTCCTATCATAGATGTACTGTAAATACATTACACAATGTCCTTTCCTATCATAGATGTACTGTAAATACATTACACAATGTCCTTTCCTATCATAGATGTACTGTAAATACATTACACAATGTCCTTTCCTATCATAGATGTACTGTAAATACATTACACAATGTCCTTTCCTATCATAGATGTACTGTAAATACATTACACAATGTCCTTTCCTATCATAGATGAACTGTAAATACATTACACAACAGCCTTTCCTATCATAGATGTACTGTAAATACATTACACAATGTCCTTTCCTATCATACATGTACTGTAAATACATTACACAATGTCCTTTCCTATCATAGATGTACTGTAAATACATTACACAATGTCCTTTCCTATCATACATGTACTGTAAATACATTACACAATGTCCTTTCCTATCATACATGTACTGTAAATACATTACACAATGGTATCTGTTATCATAAATGTACCGTCAATAAATTACACAGCGTTCTATCGTTCGTAATGTCAAGTGCGATAGTTCGTGAAGTCTACAGATAGGCTAAGGTACTAGTATATTGATATGTTCGATTTATCACCAAGATTGCTACATATAACAGTTTTCTTTTCTCGATGATCGTAACGACAATCATTAAAATAGATTTTGATTCGTCAGGACAGTGAACCTTAACGCAATCGATTCAGATTTGGAATGTTTTCTATTCCAAGACCTCCGACCCATGTACAACAATGTTTGACCAACTGTATCTCTTAGTCTGTCTCAAGCTGTGCTGATACTACATACTAGCAGCAAGTTTCTCTATTGATTACAGTGTAATCTTTCACTCCGTGATGTTTACTTGTAAACAAATTGTTGATAAGAAACAAGGCTGGTTAGTCACTACAAGATAATATGACACACATATACACTCTCGCAATTCACACAGACTAATAAACAAACAATTCCAACATTTGATGTTAAATTAGCAACTACAACACAATACATCATTGCAATTTAGTTTGTTATACCAGATTAGATATCCCACGGTGTCGCTATCCTGATGACTCTACTTAAAACTCCACTGGTGAAATGTACATTTTATTAAATATCAGGGAGTGAAATATTGCACTGTGATCAATAGAGAAACTTGTTGAGTACTAGTAGGTAGTTTTAGCACAGCTTGAGACAGACTAAGAGATACAGTTAGTCGAACATTGTCGTACATTTATATCCCTTCATTCCACACAGCTCTAAAATGACCATATGGATGAGAATTGGGGTATTTATTTTCGATTCTCCGTTATAAAACAACTCTGCTATGTTTTCTACGTAATGACAATATGAAATAAGATACACCAAGTCCTTATTTATAACTCAATTCATTAAGTTACAAATTAGACCTCGGTCGATGTTCTTTCCCATTTTTTTTTCTAAGTAGGCAAACATGATAAAGTTATTTTATAAATAAAAAATCCGAAAGTAATTATCAATGTGTCATCCGCATAATCACTTTATCATAGTGATGTCAACTATATTGCCGTTATTTGTCAATAGCCAACTGCGCATGTTCAGATACAAAAGACTCGTGGGATTGTTTGTTGTTAACACTGTCATTATTATTGTCGAAGTTGGTGGAGGGTCTATGAAAAATCAATGTGGGATGATGGGTAAAAAACAACTGCCATTTCAATCGTGACATGGCGAAATTCATGGAAACCGTTTTTTGGGGGTTTTTGGGGTGGTTTTTTTGCAGGGGTAAGGAGGACAATTTTCTATGGTCTGAGCAAACAAGCGCGTTACGGTGCTGAGTAGAAAGATGATTTATGGATCGTTATTTTTTGCCAGTGAAATGATTTATTAGCTAATATGGGTTGGGTTGGGGTTGTTTTAATATGATATATTTGAAACAACAAGATATCAGACAATCAAGACTTCTGTGGTGGTACTACTAGTTCTAACTATACTATACAAGCACTCAAGTAACAACATGTTATGAATTGAAAAAAAAAAAACAGGCTAAAAACGTGAACAGACATGAATTTGCAATAAATCTCAAATGAAAATTCAATAATATGGAATTAAACATGTTTTCGTTCAGAAATTGTCCGTAAAATAGCCGTGTTACGAGTGTTTTCTACCTTTTTATAGATTTAAAGAGATTAAGTAAATGACAATATTAATGATAGTTTTTCGCTTCCTCACTCTGTGCTCAGACCGCTTTACAATTATTACCCCTTACTCGGCACAACACTCCTTTACACTTCCTCAACTCCCTGGGGAGCATACAATCCATTGCAGCTTTTATAAGGGCATAAAGATTCAAATGTGAGGATAGTATATGTCATCGCCCTTCAAGCTACAGGGCAAAAGTGTGGCTTGTTTTCTCATTGTCGCACAGGAAGCCCAGGAGCCCAGTGTTATAAATAAACAAACAAGAAAACAGGAAATATACATACATACATACATACATACATACATACATACATACATACATACATACATACATACATACATACATACATACATACATACATACATACATAACATATTGTTCTAGTAATGTATGATATATATTGAGTAAAGAATTAAAGGGTAAACCATGTTCAAGCCACACATTACTGTAATGAAATCGTATGATATGTCACCACTCAATAAATCGTCATATTTTAGGGGGAAACTGTTTCCCTTTTTATAGCATTGCTTCGCAAGGCATTTGCAAGGTGTAAGCTTATAAAAACCTTAGAGCTGAAACTAATCTCTCCGTATTTCGTATCAAATCTAAGTTTTTAAGACATAGATGTACAAGAAGTAATTCGTAATCCGTACTTTACTTTGTAATGTATACTACATAACCCCCTCATTGACCCCCATTTGACCCTCATTACGTCGACCTGTTAACACTGATCAGTGACAAATAGGTAGGTCATTATTGACACAGCAAACAGCTGACATGAAAAGAGAGACTTGGTGACTGAATCTACAGCTAAAATAGAAAGCACTCGCAATAGACAATATAACATGTACATTTAGGATCGAAGTGGATCGTTTTGCAAGTTGAGGTTGTTTATAATTACTTTAAAAAAATAATAAACACTTTTTTATACTGATGAACACCACATGTTTGTTATTTTAAATATTTAGCTGAATTAGTGTAACCAAAACTACTGGTAGAATTAACAGACTGTCCGTTTTGCTAGGTTGTGACAGAAAAGTAATCATGTTGGTTATCAGTTGGAAAGTAAACATATTTAACCCCATAAAACTCATTGAGACCATGTGTGGTCATTTACAGTGTCAGTTTACCCTCTTGTCTAGCTGTGGACTCAAACTTCATTAATTACTAGTATCACATCACACATGCACACATACACACACAGAGTTTTACACAACAAAATTCTTCATAAAGTTAATTTATAGTTCGATTTTTTATTATTTTGATAATGATTAAAGCTTAACAAATTAAACTTCCTTTATGTTGTCATTATTTAATAACAAAATAAAGCAATAAACCATTAATATCAACTTTTAATAGTGAAACTTTTACAACCCATAACACCAAAGTAAAAAGTTTTCTGCATGGACCACAATCGTTTATACCATCCAAACACTGTGTATATATGTATGTGTGTTGTGATACTATATTAATGAAGTTTGACACTAAAATGACCACACATGGTCTCAATGAGTTTTATTGGGTTAATTGTTTACTTTCCAACTGATAACCAACAGGGTTACTTGTCTGTTACAACATAGCAAACCGGACAGTCAGTTAATTTCTACAGTATCTCTTCGGTCACAATGCTGCTTTGTTCAGTGGTAGAAGTACAGCTTTGATCATGAAACGTTCCCTCTCCTGTGAGTGTCGTGGAGGGCTCCCTACTGTCGCCGCCATGTTGTGTATAGTCTTCTGGCAAACGCTTCCTGGTTTACATGTAATAAAGACACAATGTGTGGCAATACTATGACTACAATATTGGTGACAATAGAAAACAATCTGCATAAGTATTACATGTAACTACCCTCTAAAATTTGAATCAACAGTCACAATGGTTTACTTGGCAGTGAACACATATGTTTTGGAAAAATGGTTTAATATTGACTGCCTATCAATAGCAAAATTGGCAATACAATAGTAAAATCTGGAATACTAGTAGCTGCTATGTCAACAGATGACCAAAACTCACGGTCATATTGTAAGACAAAATGGTGACATGATAAGATGTTTTCTACTAGTCTCGGTTACCCAGATTCTTGCAGCCGAGGGCTCTGCCTACGAAACATCCCCATGGCCCCAGGCGCTCTCCTGAATGGTCTGGTAGAAGATCAGAGCTCCCAGTGGTTAGAGTGTTATATGCGTAACCGAGACTAACACTCTACATATGATAAGACCTACATCGCATCGGAGCTTGATGACGACGAACCGAACAGATACTTGGGTGATTTTCTGTTTGTTTCAATTTCAAACACCTGCCTGTTACATTCTTCTCTATAGTGATATGCAGAGCAACTGTATCGGCATGCCCACTTTCAGTGGTGACAGAGAACGCTATTTTGTTGCCATGAAATTGCAATGGTTGCCATGTAGTGCTGCATGGTTGCCATGAAATGGCAGTGGTTGTTGTGATGGCGTGGCACATGATAGTTTGGTATATGGTGATGGTTGTTGTGTAATGATGGTGGTTGTCAAGTAATGATAATGGTTGTGACGGTGTATGGCTTATGGTATTCAGCGAAACGAAATGAAATGAAATGAAATGAAATGAGGCTTATGGTATTCAGCGAAATGAAACGAAACGAAATGAATACCATAAGCCTCGTTTCGTTTCGTTTCATTTTGTTTTGTTTCGTTTCGTTTGTTTCGTTTCATTTCGTTTCATTTCGTTTCGTTTCACCAAATACCATAAGCCATGGTGTATGATATAATGGCAATACTACAGTTGTCATATGTTGGTACGTCACCCGCTCTCTTGAGGATCTCCGCTCTTCTGGAACAGTATAGACATCAGCAAGATTTATCTACTTTCAAGATTAACCTTTACTTGATTTACTGCTGTTCTCCTTCAGTGTCTTAGAAAAAAAATCATATTGGGTTTGAGGCAGTTGTTTGATGGATTGATTGATTGATTGATTGATTGATTGATTGACAGATCGATCGATCGATTGATTGATATATTGTAGCATTAGAGCCAGACAGTTGTAACCTATCCTTTGTCCATATCCCATTAAAAACTGACATTATTGTAAACAAGAGACAATAACTGTTTTGTTTATAGCAAACAAACAAAATAATAATGAAAATTACATTCATAAACCAAAAACTACTATAATGGTATATGAACGTACGAAACAATTGAAGGTATGTACCTACTATGTAAAAAAACACACCCAATAAATGGAGGCCATTTCTTATTCTCTCAATCCTACTATATGCGGGCGCCCTATAATTAGCTGCGAACTCGAGTCTGTGCTCCTCCAATCGCCAAGAATGTATTTTCCAGCCAATGACAAAATTTACGTCAGTATGCCTTCATTAGGTATTATCACAGACATCCTTGTGTGTGGTATTAGAGAAGAGATTCTCCATAGCTTTGCTAGCTAGTGACAGCTTCTTTCACAATTTCTCGTCTATTCTCCTCCTGATTCATTTCAAAATGAGAACTACTTTTCACCCACTTTTACTAGTCAAGTGCTTTCTGGGAATCTTGCAGATCTGTCATTCGTTATAGACCACGTTTGCATCTAGACTATACTTGTACCAATACGGCGTGTTGATGAGTGTATTTTAATATCTGTGGGAAAGAGTACTGATCATCCTAACATTGCAGTGTGCATATGGAGGTATACCCCTTATTATACCTCGCATTGGCTTTATACACGTTATTTATCCTCACACCCGTATTGCTTTACAAATCTGGCTTTATCATATTTACGCGTGTGATTGATGCAAGCTCATCTATAAAGGTTACTGTATCGACACTGACCTATAAACCGTTGAAACACTACCCACCGTTTAATGTTGGTGAAAAGTGAAATCGAATATTTGGTTCACACCTGTGGACTTGTTCATCAGTCTGGTGGTGGTCTGGGGTTGAGTCACGTCTCGCTTCGTTGGAATCACGTGACATGAGAATATTGCCTCTCACATGTGTGAAATTATGAAAAGAGATCCCCTTCCCAGTTCTCATTAAGTTATGTCACTTGATTCCAGTGATGAGTCACGTGACTAACCCAAAACGTCAGCCTGGTGAACTCGAACAAGTCCACAGTCTATGGAGGAAAACAGTATTATCCGCAAAATATCAACGGTGTGTAGTGTTGCTACAATTTTAAAATTGACTCAACTACAAAATGGTGGCGAGAACAAATGAAAGAGTTAGTAATTGATAATTTAATGCACCTGGTTGGGTGACCACCTTCATTATCATGAAAAAAAGACAACCCCTTGACTTCCAAAAAGGCAATACATGGATGTGACAGAATGTATTATGATTTTACGATTTAATCGTAATTTTGACCACAGACGAGGCTATATGGTGAAAGTGGTTTCCTTGACATTTCATGTATAAGATTCGATATATATATTGCTCTGGATTTAAGCTTTGTGGGGGCGAGATATCTGATTTCAACATCTCATGACTGCAGTATTAACGTGAACAAGAAATCGTGACTTTCTTAGAACTTTTATATACGGGGATGTCGACTATCAGGAAACCGAAATTGGCATGGTGTCATTCTCTTTTGGGGTAAAATAATTCATTTAATTCTGTGTAACCGGATCTATCTGTGAATACCGTACTAGCAATAAATGTCAACTTCATAGTCAGTGGAGATGTTACAACCGTAAAAAACTACTTAGATTTATGCAAGCAAGTCTTCCATTGGCTTAAAATCCAAAGAAGGCCAGATTATATCTTTTTTTAAAAAAGATGATTCATATTTTGTCAATTTTTATAACGACACGTGGAAAATTAGGTCACGTAAAATCTACTAAACTGTCAGTAGAATGAATGCAGCGTAAATCTGCAACTCGTTTTAATAACACAAACATTTGGTCGTTCAAGTACATACATCAAACAAACTATACAGCACCCTCTTCCAAAGTTCAAGTTTCAAGTCTGTTCAAATAAGTGCTGACTTTGGCGAGATGGCGATCGGACGTAATCAAAGTGGAAAAGGTATGACATGTCATTTTGAAGAATGTAAAAAAAACAACTATAAGTGATATAACGCTAACAGCTACGTGAAGTGTATGAACAAAAGTAAATGTTATATTAAACAACACAGAGATGAGTAAAAGGTGTATTTAAATAAATAAATAACTGACTGCCTTCGTCCCTTTACCATATATATATATATATTGGTTTATAGCCTTTTACGTATGATGACGTGGGCGGGCTTCGTGGCCTAACGGTTTACAGTTTTCCTATCTGTAGGGTTACTAAAATTGGGACATCTCAATTCAAACAATATGTATTTTTTTTAAAGACGTGATTAATACAAAAATAAACTAACAAAAAAATAACGTGGGCGTTATTTCAGCATGTGTTGTTTTAAAATCATTTAAACAGGAGTCAATGTACAGTTAGTTTAATACACCAAGAACCGAGACGAACGATTGACGAGTTCATTTCTAAAAATAACGCTGGTTCGTGGCAAAAGACCTCCAAATCTTAGCCATACATAACCTTCAAATACATGACAAATCATTTCTTTTTAGAAACACAAAACAAACTAAAATTGATATATGTTTAAAACAATTAAAGTGTACTCTTTGAAGGAAGGATAAATGTTCTAGTTTTTCGAAGACGGTTTTTTTTCCAATAAAAAACAAAATTATCAACTGATTTACAAATTTTGAAAATACATTATCTGAGCCTGTATATAGATGGAAATAGTAAACTCTTACCTGATAGATTTCTATGTATATTCAAAACTGACAAGAAAGTACTACGGTGGTTAACGAGGCGAAATCAAGGCCATCACTTTCAAAATTCATATACGCGATCTTCAAATTTCCATGGTGATTCCTATAGATGGGCAGTTCAGTGTGTTGAGATGTTGATGATATATCAAAAGTTGTCTGCCATACGTAATCGGTATCCAAATATTCGAAGATAATCGGAGTTTCACTCAATCCGATGCATCCGACGATATGCGGCGATTATTTCTCACAGCACTGGTCTACAAGGAAATCATGCGCATGCGTCACGGTCATTAGGGAAGAATTTCCCAAATCGTGTGTTTTACGTAGGCGAAGATATTAAATGATGGTGGCGTGACAAAGGTACTACCTGTGCGAATTAAATCAAAGAAAAATATCAAAATCTTTCATTCTGACCTTGCGTGGATCATTTCAGTCTCGAGGAAGTCTGTTCGTTTAGCGATGATATTAACCGTGTTTTAAATTCGAAGGTAAGGGATTGATACTCGCTTCCTATTGCGGTGTTTTGAAAGAACACACAAGTTGATTTGTTAAAGAGAACATCACAGTTTTTATCCTTAAATCCGTTTATTTTTGTGTATTGCTATATTTTCGTGTTTTTTTTTAAATACTGAAATTGTATGTGTGATGTTTCGTCCAGGTATTTCAAATTACCTCTCGTATTTTACAGCGATATAAACCCTGGGAATCACTTTACAGCGGACGCCTACGCGCAAATGTAGTAATGTGTGCACTGCTTTTCAAGTCGTGCTCCATCCATAATTTGCATTAGTAGGACAAACGTCATGGTTACTATGGTAATCTACAGCCGGTTCCCGAGATAGCTGCAGGATCTGTCGGTCGTGAATAAGGCAGGCCTTGATAAATTATGCACAGTTCATAGAAAGCGGTGCTAAAACTACAGTCGAGGAACATCAGGTGGAAATTTAGAGGCAAATATGTCAAAGTTGGCTTGAATCTTCTGTACCGTCATCATACCTGGCCTTGGAATCAGTTGACCTACTAACACTGGTTCGTAAGAACACACATCTCGCTGCAAAGAAACGTTTCCGAGTCATAATAATGTGGTGCTCACTGTGTCGCCATCATCACATGTTCAACCTATCATCAAGGTGATGTTGATGCAGAATTTTTCGATATCAGTTCAGAAAAAGAAACTGAGAAAATCATCTAAGGGATATGATAGTATATCATGCAGGAAAAATACTCAAAATATAGATCACCGCCGTAATACTATCAGTTGTATGCAGAAATAAGACAGTCGACATATTATTTTTTGCAATAACTCCAAGTAGACGGTTGTGACACGATTTCGTGCAGAAATAACCCACAATAGACGACTGTGGTGTAAAAATAACCCCAAGTAGGTGGTTATGGCACGATTTGGTGCAGAAATGATCAGCAATAGGCGACAGTGATATAAAAATAACTCCAAATACATGGTTATGGTACGATTTGGTGTAGAAATAACTCACAACAGACGATCGTGATGTAGACAAAGCTCAAAGTAGACGACCGTTCTTCGATTTTATACAGAAATTACCTAAAAGTAGACGGTCATAATA